>NC_084737.1:47313773-47491273 GCF_033978785.1 Entelurus aequoreus
AGTGCCCAAGACATGGGTAACTTACACATCTGTGAAGGCGCCATTAATGCTGAAAGGTACATACAGGTTTTGGAGCAACATATGTTGCCATCCAAGCAACATTACCATGGACGCCCCTGCTTATTTCAGCAAGACAATGCCAAGCAACGTGTTACATCAACGTGGCTTCATAGTAAAAGAGTGCAGGTACTAGACTGGCCTGCCTGTACTCCAGACCTGTCTCCCATTGAAAATGTGTGGCGCATTATGAAGCCTAAAACACCACAACGGAGACCCCCGGACTGTTGAACAACTTAAGCTGTACATCAAGCAAGAATGGGAAAGAATTCCACCTGAGAAGCTTAAAAAATGTGTCTCCTCAGTTCCCAAACGTTTACTGAGTGTTGTTAAAAGGAAAGGCCATGTAACACACTGGTGAACATGCCCTTTCCCAACTACTTTGGCACGTGTTGCAGCAATGAAATCCTAAGTTAATTATTATTTGCAAAAAAAAAATAAAGTTTGAGTTTGAACATCAAATATCTTGTCTTGGTAGTGCATTCATTTGAATATGGGTTGAAAATGATTTGCAAATCATTGTATTCCGTTTATATTTACATCTAACACAATTTCCCAACTCATATGGAACAGGGTTTGTATATATATATATATATATATATATATATATATATATATATATATATATATATATAGGGTCACAGGGGGTGCTGGAGCCTTCTCACATACTTATATATATATATATATATATATATATATATATATATATATAGGGTCACAGGGGGTGCTGGAGCCTTCTCACATACTTATATATATATATATATATATATATATATATATATATATATATATATATATATATATATATATATATATATATATATATATATATATATATATATATATATATATATATATATGTATAATATATATATATATATATATATATATATATATATATATATATATATATATATATATATATATATATATATATATATATATATATATATACACAAATACACACTTATATATACATAAATATATATATATATATATATATATATATATATATATATATATATATATATATATATATATATATATATATATATATATATATTTATATATATATACTATAAAGACTATATTTTACAGACTATAAGCCGAAGATATAGGTGTTGCAAAACAACTTATTTTTGTCACACCGCGGTGAGGGATGTCTTGTCTTGTTTTTTTTCTGTCTTGTGATTTTCATGTTTTATTTTGAAAAGTAACTCTCCTCTCGTTTCAGGTCACTTGCCCTTCCTTTTGTGTCATCAGTCTGACGTCATCCCTGTTCCCTGATTGTTTCTACCTGTTCCCTATTACCCTCATGTGTCTTATAAGCCCACTCCTTCCTTTGTTCTGTGCCAGATTGTTTCGTTCATTCGTACTTTCCAGCGTCTACGTCCATGTCCATGCCTTGCCTTGTATCCAGTCTATGTTCCATGTTCTTGAATCCCTTCGTGGCTATTTTGAGTTTTCCTTTTTCGTCCTCAGCAGAGTGATTTTTTTGTTATTGACTTTATTCAGCCGAAGTGGTAAGTTATTAGTTAAATTCCTCAATTTTTGAGTGACTATTTTTGTTAAACTTTATTAAATAAGATAGTGTAGAATTGTTCATAGCCATTGTTCATTTCTCCCGTTGGAGCGTTTTTTGTTTATACATTTTATAGCATTTACTGCGCCAATTATTAGTTCGTCTTTGGTTTTGTGTTTTCCTCCGTTCGGAGTGATTTTCAGTTGTTCCTATTTTTTGGAACCTTTTTCATCGAGTAGTTTTTTGGTTAATTATAGTACTGTATTCCTTGACTTTGGAGGTGAAAGGAAGCTGCCAAAATAAAAGCCTGTCAAGTTCCCTACTCTGCATCTGAGTCCAATCCTTTTACCAAGCCCTGACATTACAATCTGGCCAGAATGGACCCAGCAGAGCAAGGACAGTTTTCAGCGATCCTACAAGCCCAGGAATCACGCCTCTCTCACCAGGAGGAGTTTCAGACGGCGATGGCCGATTACATGAGCCGTCTTACCTCCCAGCTACAGGAGACGGTCATGCGACTTCCTCAAACTACCGCTTCGGCTCCCGTACACGCTCCGCCTACGTCATACGCCGAAGCAGGAAGTAAATTGGCGGCTCCGACTAAGTATTCAGGCGAAACAGGACAATGCAAGACATTCATCATAGACTGTTCTATTCATTTTGAATTTAACCCTCACGCCTTCTCCTCTGATCGAGCAAACATTGCTTTTATGATGTCTCATCTAACGGGGAGAGCCAAAGCTTGGGCTTCCGCCGAATGGGGCCGGCGCTCAGCTATCTGCAGCTCGCTCACGGAATTCCAAGTGGCCCTACGAATGACTTTTGATCCAGTCACCGACAACCGGGAGAAAGCACAAGAACTGAGCAGACTAAGGCAAGGCCGAGACTCGGTATGCGACTACGCCATCCAGTTCCGCACGCCCTCGGCGGAGAGCGGTTGGAACTCCACAGCCCTCTATGACGTATTTTTGAAAGGGCTGGCCGCACCGATTCAGGACCTTCTCGTCCCGTTGGATTTACCTGCCGGTTTGGACGAGCTTATCGCGCTCGCCATTCGCACCGACAACAGGCTCACTCAGCTCAGACGACATCGGAGCGCACGGACCACTTCTACGGGAGGGGCCACATACACTCAGACGCAGCACGGACCAGCCTTCCACCACGCTTCACCCGAGCCGAGTCATCACCCTTCCGTGGAGGAAGGTGAGGATCCCATGCAGCTGGGAAGAGCGCGGCTGTCGCAGGAGGAACGACAGAGACGACAGATTGAAGGAAGGTGTTTTTACTGCGGAGAGGCGGGTCACCTCGTCGCCACCTGTCCAGTTAAGCGACCCATAGGAGTGAGTCAACTCTCAGCTTCTACCCCCATTACGCGCACTCTCACTAAAGTGCAGGTAAAACATCACACTATCACAGACATTGGGGTACTTATTGACTCGGGGGCAGATGAGAGTTTAATGGACTGGGGTCTGGCTGCTAAATTGGGTATTAAGTCTGAGCCATTAGCCCGACCCGTTAGAGCCAAAGCCCTAGATGGAAAGGAACTTTTTCTTATCACACACACCACAGAACCCATACGCATGCGCATAAATAACCATGAAGAAAAGATTCGCCTGTATCTGTTCAAAAGTTCCTTGCACACTATGATTTTGGGACAACCTTGGCTTTTTCACCACAACCCCCATATAGACTGGAGGTCGGGTGAAATTAAGGCATGGGGGAAGGACTGTGTCAATGAATGTGTCACCAGTGCTACACAAAATAAGGATGCAGCACAACTTAATTTGTTTTCTACGAACCCCACCACAGAATCAGAGTACCCGGACCTGAACTCGGTCCCTCCATGCTACCACCAGATACGAGATGTTTTCAGCAAGACTAAGGCCATGTCGCTCCCTCCTCACCGCCCGTACGACTGCGCCATTGATTTGGTCCCAGGATCCACCATCCCCAAAGGACGCTTGTACTCTGTTTCCGGACCTGAGAGGGCGGCCATGAAAGAGTACCTCACCGCCTCATTAAAAACGGGACTGATTCGCCCCTCCTCATCACCGGCAGGTGCCGGATTCTTCTTCGTGGACAAAAAGGATGGAACCCTGAGACCCTGCATCGACTACAGCCCACTGAACGACATCACCATAAAGAACCGGTACCCCCTCCCTCTCATTAACTCTGTGTTTGACCAACTCCAGCAAGCCAAGGTATTTACAAAACTTGACCTTCGTAATGCCTATCATCTCATCTGTATAAGGGAGGGGGATGAGTGGAAGACTGGTTTTAACACTCCCAGTGGACACTATGAGTATTTAGTCATGCCATTTGGACTCACCAATGCTCCTGCTGTATTTCAAGCCATGATAAATGATGTGCTAAGAGACTTCCTAGACCATTTTGTATATGTTTACCTTGATGACATTTTAATTTATTCTCCAGACATTGATACTCACAAGGTCCACGTGACCAAGGTCCTAAAAAGGCTACTGGAGAACCAGCTATTTGTCAAAGCTGAAAAGAGTGACTTTCATGCCAACACTATCTCCTTCTTGGGCTTTATCGTAGCCCCTGGAGGAGTTAAAATGGACCCGGCTAAAGTTAGCGCCATAGCCGACTGGCCTACTCCTGATAGCCGGAAGAAGGTTCAACAGTTCTTGGGGTTTGCTAATTTTTATAGGCGATTTATTAGAGGTTTTAGCACTATAGCTGCCCCTTTCCATGCTCTCACTTCCACCCAGGTGCAGTTCCGGTGGTCTCCAGAGGCTGAAAAGGCGTTCCAGAACCTCAAGCTTCGCTTCACTTCAGCTCCTATCCTCACCATGCCAGATCCCCAACGCCAGTTTGTGGTAGAGGTGGATGCCTCCAACGAAGGAATCGGAGCCGTCCTCTCCCAACGCTCGGAGAAGGATGGGAAAATGCATCTCTGCGCCTTCCTGTCAAGACGCCTATCCAAAGCTGAGAGGAATTTTGACGTCGGTAACCGTGAGTTGTTGGCGGTCAAACTCTCTCTGGAGGAGTGGAGGCACTGGCTAGAGGGGGCCAGTCTCCCGTTCATTGTCTGGACTGACCATAAAAATCTTGAGTATATAAAAAAGGCTAAAAGACTCAATTCTCGCCAGGCCAGGTGGGCGCTCTTTTTCAACCGCTTCTCTTTTTCTCTCTCTTACAGGCCGGGGTCCCGAAACGTCAAGCCAGGCGTCCTGTCTCGACTGTTCGACCCCGAGCCTGTTGCCAAGGAACCAGAAACTATCCTTCCACTTACCCGTGTGGTTGGAGTGGTCACCTGGCAAATAGAAGATGAGGTGAAGCAGGCCAATGGTGGAGCCCCGCCACCTAGTGGGTGCCCAGATAATCGCTTGTTTGTCCCGGTTGGGTTGCGCCCACAGGTGATCCACTGGGCTCACAGCTCCCTGCTTTCATGCCACCCGGGAGTTCGGAGAACGATGTTCGCTATCTCCCGGCGATTTTGGTGGCCATCCATGGAACCGGAGGTACGGGAGTACGTGGAGGCATGTTCGGTCTGCGCTCGTAACAAGACGTCCTCTGGATCCCGTATGGGCCTATTGCAGCCCCTACCCATTCCCTCCAGACCGTGGTCCGACATCTCAATGGACTTCGTCACGGGGCTCCCGGTCTCTCAAGGTAACACTACTATCCTCACAGTTGTGGACCGTTTCACCAAAATGGTGAGATTCATTGCCTTGCCTAAATTGCCCTCTGCCAAGGAAACGGCAGAAATCATGATGAACAATGTATTCAAGATCCACGGCTTCCCTAATGACATTGTTTCCGACCGGGGGCCCCAGTTCGTGTCACGGTTTTGGAGGGATTTCTGCAGGCTCATCGGAGCTAAGGCCAGCCTGACCTCAGGCTATCACCCGGAGGCCAACGGCCAGACCGAACGCCTCAACCAGCAACTGGAAACCAGTCTCCGGTGCCTAGTGTCCCAAAATCCCTCTACATGGAGCAAACACCTGGTCTGGGTCGAGTATTCTCACAATTCGTTACCTACATCTGCCACAGGTTTCTCTCCGTTTAAATGTGCGTATGGTTTCCAACCTCCCGTCTTTCCAGACAATGAGCCGGAGGTGTCGGTCCCCTCTGCACATGCCATGGTCCGACGCTGCAGACGCATTTGGGCAGCAGCTCGTCAGGTGCTGATCCGACAAGGAGATTGGATGAAGAAGGCAGCGGATCACAAGAGGCAACCCGCTCCTGCATATCGGCCAGGGCAGAGAGTATGGCTCTCAGCCAAGGACATGCAGCTCAAAGTTCCTTCCAAGAAGTTGGCACCACGGTTCGTAGGTCCGTACTCCATCACCAGAGTCATCGGACCCTCAGCAGTACGACTCCGTCTGCCTCGGTCCCTGCGTGTACACCCAACCTTCCACGTCAGTAAAGTGAAGCCAGTCAAAGAAAGCCCGCTGGTTCCGGCCACCACGTCCCCTCCACCACCCGAGATGATAGAAGGCGGCCCTGTCTACAAGGTGAAGAAGTTATTGGCAGTTCGTAGCCGGGGCCGGGGAAGACAGTACCTAGTGGACTGGGAAGGGTACGGACCGGAGGAGAGACAGTGGGTGCCTTCTCGGCATATCATGGACTCCACCCTCATTGAGGACTTTCATAGAGACCATCCTGGACAATCTGGGCCGTCAGGAGTCGGCCCTAGAGGGAGGGGTACTGTCACACCGCGGTGAGGGATGTCTTGTCTTGGTTTTTTTCTGTCTTGTGATTTTCATGTTTTATTTTGAAAAGTAACTCTCCTCTCGTTTCAGGTCACTTGCCCTTCCTTTTGTGTCATCAGTCTGACGTCATCCCTGTTCCCTGATTGTTTCCACCTGTTCCCTATTACCCTCATGTGTCTTATAAGCCCACTCCTTCCTTTGTTCTGTGCCAGATTGTTTCGTTCATTCGTACTTTCCAGCGTCTACGTCCATGTCCATGCCTTGCCTTGTATCCAGTCTATGTTCCATGTTCTTGAATCCCTTCGTGGCTATTTTGAGTTTTCCTTTTTCCTCCTCAGCAGAGTGATTTTTTGTTATTGACTTTATTCAGCCGAAGTGGTAAGTTATTAGTTAAATTCCTCAATTTTTGAGTGACTATTTTTGTTAAACTTTATTAAATAAGATAGTGTAGAATTGTTCATAGCCATTGTTTATTCCTCCCGTTGGAGCGTTTTTTGTTTATACATTTTATAGCATTTACTGCGCCAATTATTAGTTCGTCTTTGGTTTTGTGTTTTCCTCCGTTCGGAGTGATTTTCAGTTGTTCCTATTTTTTGGAACCTTTTTCATCGAGTAGTTTTTTGGTTAATTATAGTATTGTATTCCTTGACTTTGGAGGTGAAAGGAAGCTGCCAAAATAAAAGCCTGTCAAGTTCCCTACTCTGCATCTGAGTCCAATCCTTTTACCAAGCCCTGATAATTTTTTTAATATTGATAGTATAGCATCGCTAAAGCAAAAAAGGGCCCCTAAAAGGCGCACCCCATGGTTTACAGAAGAAATTAGAGCTCATAAATTATTAATGGTTTACAGAAGAAATTAGAGCTCATAAATTATCATGTAGAAAGCTGGAACGCAAATGGCGCGCGACTAAACTTGAGGTTTTCCATCAAGCATGGAGTGATAGTTTAATAACTTATAAACGCATGCTTACCTTAGCTAAAGCTAAATACTACTCAAATCTCATCCGCCTCAACAAAAACGATCCTAAATTTCTGTTTAGTACAGTAGCATCGCTAACCCAACAAGGGACTCCTCCCAGTAGCTCCACCCACTCGGCAGATGATTTTATGAATTTCTTTAATAAGAAAATTGAACTCATTAGAAAGGAGATTAAAGACAATGCATCCCAGCTACAACTGGGTTCTATTAACACAAATACGACTGTATATACGACGGACACTGCCCTCCAAAATAGTCTCTCTATTTTTGATGAAATAACATTAGAGGAATTATTACAGCGTGCAAGTGGGATAAAACAAACAACATGTTTACTTGACCCACTTCCTGGGAAACTTATCAAGGAACTGTTTGTATTATTAGGTCCATCAGTGTTAAATATTATAAACTTATCACTTTCCTCCGGCACTGTTCCCCTAGCATGAAAAAAAGTGGTTATTCATCCTCTGCTCAAAAGACCTAACCTCGATCCTGACCTCATGGTAAACTACCGACCGGTCTCCCACCTTCCGTTTTTTTCCAAAATTCTCGAAAAAATTCTTGCACAACAGCTAAATGAACACTTAGTGACTAACAATCTCTGTGAACCTTTTCAATCCGGTTTCAGGGCAAATCACTCTACGGAGACAGCCCTCGCAAAAATGACTAATGATCTATTGCTAACGATGGATTCTGATGCGTCATCTATGTTGCTGCTTCTTGATCTTAGCGCCGCTTTCGATACCGTCGATCATAATATTTTATTAGAGCGTATCAAAACACGTATTGGTATGTCAGACTTAGCCTTGTCTTGGTTTAACTCTTATCTTACTGACAGGATGCAGTGCGTCTCCCATAACAATGTGACCTCGGACTATGTCAAGGTAACGTGCGGAGTTCCCCAGGGTTCGGTTCTTGGCCCTGCACTCTTTAGTATTTACATGCTGCCGCTGGGTGACATCATACGCAAATACGGTGTTAGCTTTCACTGTTATGCTGATGACACCCAACTCTACATGCCCCTAAAGCTGACCAACACGCCGGATTGTAGTCAGCTGGAGGCGTGTCTTAATGAAATTAAACAATGGATGTCCGCTAACTTTTTGCAACTCAACGCTAAGAAAACGGAAATGCTGATTATCGGTCCTGCTAGACACCGACATCTATTTAATAATACCACCTTAACATTTGACAACCAAACAATTACACAAGGCGACTCGGTAAAGAATCTGGGCATTATCTTTGACCCAACTCTCTCGTTTGAGTCACACATTAAGAGTGTTACTAAAACGGCCTTCTTTCATCTCCGTAATATCGCTAAAATTCGTTCCATCTTGTCCACTAGCGACGCTGAGATCATTATTCATGCGTTCGTTACGTCTCGTCTCGATTACTGTAACGTATTATTTTCGGGTCTCCCTATGTCTAGCATTAAAAGATTACAGTTGGTACAAAATGCGGCTGCTAGACTTTTGACAAAAACAAGAAAGTTTGATCATATTACGCCTATACTTGCTCACTTGCACTGGCTTCCTGTGCACTTAAGATGCGACTTTAAGGTTTTACTACTTACGTATAAAATACTACACGGTCAAGCTCCTGCCTATCTTGCCGATTGTATTGTACCATATGTCCCGGCAAGAAATCTGCGTTCAAAGAACTCCGGCTTATTAGTGATTCCCAGAGCCAAAAAAAAGTCTGCGGGCTATAGAGCGTTTTCTATTCGGGCTCCAGTACTCTGGAATGCCCTCCCGGTAACAGTTAGAGATGCTACCTCAGTAGAAGCATTTAAGTCCCATCTTAAAACTCATTTGTATAATCTAGCCTTTAAATAGACCCCCCTTTTTAGACCAGTTAAGCTAAAGTGCTTCACCGATGTATTGTCGTGGAGATAAAAGTCACTGTGAATGTCCATTTCGCGTTCTCGACTCTCATTTTCAAGAGGATATAGTATCCGAGGTGGTTTAAAATACAAATCCGTGATCCACAATAGAAAAAGGAGAAAGTGTGGAATCTAATGAACCCTTGTACCTAAGTTACGGTCAGAGCGAAAAAAGATACGTCCTGCACTGCACTGTAGTCCTTCACTCTCACGTTCCTCATCCACAAATCTTTCATCCTCGCTCAAATTAATGGGGTAATCATCGCTTTCTCGGTCCGAATCGCTCTCGCTGCTCGTGTAAACAATGGGGAAATGTGAGGAGCCCTTCAACCTGCGACGTCACGCTACTTCTGGTACAGGCAAGGCTTTTTTTTTATCAGCGACCAAAAGTTGCGAACTTTATCGTCAATGTTCTCTACTAAATCCTTACAGCAAAAATATGGCAATATCGCGAAATGATCAAGTATGACACATAAAATGGATCTGCTATCTCCGTTTAAATTAAAAAAAATCATTTCAGTAGGCCTTTTGGGGAAAGTACTAGAGTAAAAATGTCACGGTGCATGCGCAGTCCCACATGCCTTCTGCTGCGAGCACGGCCGGCGCCTCCGCTGGCAGCGCGCCAGGACACGCCCCTGCTCGCTCTGGCCGCATTGCCAGGCTGCAGGCGATCAGCAATCTTCACACCTGGGACTGATGAAGGCGAGCAGTATAAAGACCAGCGGACCCGAAGATCCTGGGCCGGAACGTAGTTAACTCTTCGTAGTAAGCATCCCGTCTCTGGCTTCCCCCCTGCATACTTGATCTCTCTGTGACTTCCCAGTTCCCGTGTCTTATGTCACTTGTGTTTCCTGCAGTACTTCCCGTGTCTTCCGTGATCGAGCTGTGTGCCTCGACTCCCTTTGGACTGCCTCTCTCGATCCTCGACCCCTGCTTGGACACGGACCCTTTTGAAACCTCGCTATACCCTCCGACAACCTGCCTGTCTTACGGACATTCGAGCCTGCCTTTCCCCTGCGGGACTTCCGCCTCTCGCTCAACATTTATGGTAACACTCGACAGTTAATTCATACACATAGTCGCACACATCATACATTCTCTTGGATTTTGTCACACTCCATACCCTTGTTTAGATTATAATATTGTTGTTTGATTATTATATATATTGTGCATATGTATAGTAAAACATAGAGCTACTACGGCCTCTTGTGGTCTGTGCCATCTACGCTCCTCCCAAACATAACAAAAAAATACTGATTAGACATAAAAAGTATGTATGCCCCCTGTTTCGGTTTTTGCTTATTTGTCATGTATATATCTCAGCATAAAGGAATGGCTATTTATTTCATATTCCCTTTTTACAGGACATATACAGTATATCACTCGGAAACACTTATTTCAAGGTGGATCGACACATCGGTTGACAAATGATGAGCTTCCTTCCCCTGTCCACAGCCTATAATAGTTGATGAGTCTCTGTTAAAGGGAAGGACAAAATATTCATGATAGATTTATGGCTCAGAGAGAAATCTAAATAAAGATGTTTAGTGGGCTTGAAGTGATAAAATGTTGAAATGAATATATATAAATATTAGTGGGTAAAATAAAACTGATATTGACAACCAGTATCCATTACTGATTTAACATTGTGTGGTGTGGGATCAGTATTTTGTATTGTATTTAGTATTAGTATTATGTATTGTATTTCCCATAGCAGTATGACTTATATTGTGTTGGACGTTTTCATGTGATCTGATTTTTACATTCTTATTTCAGTCAGGACACAGCTGCATGACCATTTCAACAAGGACTAAATAAAAAACCTCTGGACTCATTGAAGTTGGCTTCCAAACGTAGCTTCTCTCCACACAAATATATTGTTTGGAATAATCAATGTGTTTCACATAGAAGACCTTGTTCCACAAACAATGTGTTGAAAACCATATCATTTGTTTTCTTTTTTTTCTGACAGAAATTGAATTTTATTTAAACATAATAAATTTGTTGAGAAACATTGATATGCATCACTCCCTATTGATTATAAAAGATTGATACATGGCATTTCAGTCGAGCTTCTTTAAGCTCTTTAAGTCTTCTCTACGGGATGAACAGATGGAGTAACTTTCTCCAAGCTTAGTGACAGCTGGAAGAAACTTATTGGATCATAACTGTAATAATAAACACATAAGGAGCACAACTAATTCAGATTGAACTTAATGACCAAAGGGTGTTGCGTTCTGGAGACACTTCTTCCCTCATATTAATTTTGAAAAAAAAAATGGACCGAGCATAAGAGATTTCTCATCCCAAATACAGTTAAAATCATGTCACACATCAAAATCATTCACAAATTTTACCCTTGTAAATTCAGAATGCTCTTTTTGTCACATCAAAAAGAGTCAAATAAATCAATTTGTTCTTTGAATGTTCAATCTCCCAATTATTCTGGACTGAACTTTTTGTTGTACTGTTTAGTACTTACAATACTGTTTCAGGCCAAGTCCATATGAACACGGAGAGTTTCAAAAATGCATATCCAAGGTTAAAACGATCACCATCCACACAAGTGTGGTTTCCAAAATGTCTATGTCTACACACAAACACATACACCTGCTGTCATGCACAATTTGTCCAGTTAGAAGCCTGGAAAAAGCAGCCACAGCTGACTTGGTGGCATTACACCTCTGTTATTATGATGTTTATTTGTATATACCGTATTTTACGCACTATAAGGCGCACCTAAAAACCTCCAATTTCCTCAAAAGCTGACAGTGCGCCTTATAATCCGGTGCACCTTATATATGGACCAATATTGAGCCACAACAGGTCTCGCAACTACGGTAACTACGCCGACTTCATTTTCCCCCTTCTACGGCTGCTTACCATAGAAGAAGAAGCGATTCTTCTTCTACGGGGGAAAATGAAGTCCCGTAGTTGCGAGACCTAAACTTTATGTAAAGACCCAAAGATGGCTCCTATTAAGAGACACGCTTAGGACGCTGAGTTTAAACTCAAGGCGATCAGTCACGCAGTAGAACACGGGAATAGAGCAGCAGCGAGAGAATTTAACATTAACGAATCAATGGTGCGGAAGTGGAGGAAGCAACATGATGACCTGCGCCAAGTAAAGAAGACTAAACAGAGTTTCCGAGGGAACAAAGCGAGATGGCTACAGTTGGAGGACAAACTCGAAAAGTGAGTTGATGAACAGAGAGCAGCAAGTAGAAGTGTCAGTACAATCACTATTTGTTTTGTTGACATTCCCTTTAGCGCAGCTCCATCTAATGGATGCATAACGTAACCCCAGCCTCTACTGTAGCGTCTATTCTATGCGCCTTATAATGCGGTGCGCCTTATATATGAACAAAGATTTAAATTAGGCCATTCATTGAAGGTGCGCCTTATAACCCGGTGCGCTTTATAGTGCAGAAAATACGGTAATAGACATACAATGACATGTACATTATTTTTTTAAACCAGCCTGCACTTACACAGAACCCTGGGGACATTAAGAATCTTTTTTTGTGTGTGTGTGTGTTTAAAGCACGCATGCACGCTTGTGCTGCTGAAACCCAAATTATAACATCCTTAATCAGCACCATGGTGAGCTAGTACATGTGGAGAGAAGTGTACATTATTTCTAAAATTAGCACACACTAACAAGTCGAGGAAACCCTTTTACATGTTTAAATGCCTATAAGTGCATGTGCCACTGCAAAACTCTCGTAGAATTATAACGCATTAAATGATCAATATAGAGATGCATTTGCAATGAAGTGTACATTGTCTTTAACATTAACAAAAAGGAAAGAGACATTATGTTTTTTTCAGTTGTTCGGGTGCGGTACATTATTATTATTATTATTAGCCTTTATTTAACCAGGTAAAATCCCATTGAGATCAAAGATCTCTTTTCCAAGGGAGACCTGGCCAAGAGGGCAGCAGCAAGGTTACATTAAAAACAGTAAACAAATACATAAAACATCACATTTACGACATTAAAACTTGCTCACATAACACATAATAATAATAATAATAATGGATTAGATTTATATAGCGCTTTTCTAGACACTCAAAGCGCTTCACAGAGAAGTGAGAACCCATCATTCATTTTTACAACTCATTCATTCATCATTCATTCTCCGGTGTGAGCGGCACCGGGGGCAAGGGTGAAGTGTCCTGCCCAAGGACACAACGGCAGCGATTTTTTTTGGATGGTAAGAGGCGGGGAGCGAACCTGCAACCCTCAGGTTTCTGGCAAGGCCGCTCTACCCACTACGCCATGCCGCCCACATGTGCATACAGACAAGGTAGACTGCAGTCCTTTCACAGAAGCTTTAAACTCATTCAACGTAACAAGGGTTTGAAGTTTAATATTCAATTGTAGGTTATTCCAAGCCTTCGCTGCTGAAAACCTAAATGCTTTCTTGCCCAGTTCAGTTCTTACTTTGGGGACGACAAATTGCAGAACATTCATTGAACGAAGATTGTGACTTCCTTGTTTCTTTTTTAAAAGACAAGACAGATAAGATGGAGTGATACCCAGAATGGTTTTGTAGATGAAAACATACCAATGATTGAGGCGTCGAGCACATAAAGATGTCCAGTTAACCATTGAGTATAATACGCAATGGTCGCGCCCGGCTCCTTCTTCACAAATGGAAGCAACACACGTAAGTTAACTTCAAGATCTGTCGTTAAATTATGGTAACAACATAAGATAATGTTGCATCGTTCTTATGACACAAAGCAAAAAATCTTGCTTGTCAAAGTTGTTTCATCGGGTGGAGGTTCCACAGCGATCGTATCCAAAACAGCTGAAAAATAGAAGCATATTTACATTCAAACATACAAATCCTCTAACAGTGTGTTTAAAGGCAGCAAGGCAGTGTTGTTGAGCTCTAAAAATGACAGGGCACAACTGTGACGTCATCACTAGTCTCTGCTTGTGCCGTGTACACGCCAAGAGTTTTGGATAACTACACCTTGGCCAGCGTTTGCAAAAGTTTGCGTTTTTAAAGACAGAAGTAACCGTGTTTGTGTGGACATGGCCTGAGTTTAAAGATGAAATAGTAATGTAATGTAAATGTCATAAAAACTTGACTATGCGGTCAAACAGTTATGTCTACTAGCATTATTCCATAATCATAAATCAAGAGTAATGTCATGCACACCAAATAGTTATTCTTTTTTTTTTAAATCCATCCATTCATTTTCAACCGCTTGCCCTTCTCGAGGTCGCTGGGGGGCTGGAGCCCATCATTTTATTACAACATGACAAAAATATAACTCACAAAGAAAAATGAAAAAGAGCATGAAAACTTCCCACTTTATAAAAAACGATTACATCAAAGACTATAACTAAAACTAAATAAAAAGCAGGTTTAAACACACTATTAGAAGACATACTGTATGTTTGAACATAAACATACTGCTATTTTCACTCTACATTGATGAAAAAGACGCATCAAAATAGGCTTTGTGACACTCCGGCCAGTGCCAATGACAGTCAGCTGTTTTGGATACGATCTCTGTCGGACCTCCATCTGATGGAACAACTTTGACAAGCAAGACTTTTTGCTTTGTGTCATTAGAAAGGTGCAACATTATCCCATGTTTTTAATCCTTGTTTAACGACAAATCATGAAGTTAACTAATGTGTGTTTGTTCCATTCGTGTAGATGTTTGACTATGTGCGCGTGTAAGTGACGTGATGTATCTTCCTCCTTGTTAGTGTGTACTGCTGTTAAAGACAATGTAAACTTCATTGCACATGTATCATTATTTTGATGATTAAATGCTTTATAATTCCACGTCAATGCGCTTTAGATATTTAACTATTCAAGAAGTTTGGCTCCTTGTTAGTGTGTGCTGCTTTTAGAAATAACGTACACTTCACTGTACATGTAATATATCACCATTGTTGCTGATTAAACAAGTGTGTTTGCTTTCAGCAGCAAATGTGTGTATGCGCACTTTAAGCACTTAAAAAAAGATGCGTCATGTTCCCGGGGCTCTGTGTAAGTGCAGGCTGGTTTTAAAGATAATGTACATGTCATTGTACGTCTAGTACATTGTTTTTCAACCACTGTGCCGCGGAAATACAGTCTGGTGTGCCGTGGGAGAGTATGTAATTTCACCGAATTGGGTTAAAAGTATTTTTTGCGAACCAGTAGTTATAATCCGTAAATAGTGTGCCGTTGTTGAGTGTCGGTGCTGTCTAGAGCTCGGCAGAGTAACCATATAATACTCTTCCATATCAGTAGGTGGCAGCAGGTAGCTAATTGCTTTGTAGATGTCGGAAACGACGACGATAGTTTGTCGTTATCACAATATGCAGATGACAGCAGGGGGCAGCATGCAGGTAAAAAGGTATCTAATGCTGTAGTAGAATTTCTGACCTTTGAACTATATTTCGTGTCTTTTAAGAATGACTGCTCATTTCATTTCTCTTCTATTCTATACCATTGAATAGACCAGATGTAGGACAAAGTTGAATATGAAGTCGTGCCAACCAGTTTACAATATGTTTTGATTGTCTAAGTATGACTAAGAGATTCGAGGTTGTTATGGAACAGACAGGTCGAAAACAACAAAACCGTGACGCACAAGGAAAACAGATTGACGCACGAAGAAACAGATAAAATGGCCAGGAGGCCAGGACTCTAGAGAGATTGCTTTTTTTTGTGTGTCCTCCGGAGGACGTTTTGTTTGTCTGCAGGGACAGCTCAATCCGACTTGCACTTTTGACTAAGGGTAAATAAACTTTTTGTACTAAACTCACTTTTGTTGCTGTTTAAGCTTCGGACAATCCACTACAATGCTTAAACTGAAAATAAACAAAAGGCGAGGGCCGCTAAGAAAAGACATTGAGGCTTAGGGAAGGCTATGCAAAACAAAACTAAAACTGAACTGGCTGCAAAGTAAACAAAACACAAAATGCTGGACGACAGCAAAGACTTGGAGCGTGTGGAGCAGAGACGGCGTCCACAAAGTACTTTCGAACATGACATGACAATCAACAAAGAAGGATAGCGTCCGCAAAACTTAAATATTCTTGATTGCTAAAACAAAGCAGTTGTGGGGAGTAGCGCTTAAAGGAAGACATGAAACTGCTACAGGAAAATACCAACAACACAGGGAAAAAGGGGCGGGGGCATGGTTGGGGGCATGGTTATTTACAGCAAGAATTCACCAACTCGAGTATTTCATATATATTTCATATATAAAAATATATATATATATATATATATATATATATATATATATATATATATATATATAATACTTGACTTTCAGTGAATTCTATATATATATATATATATATATATATATATATATATATATATATATATATATATATATATATATATATATATATATATATATATATATATTTATTTTATTTACATAGAGAAAAAAAAAAACTTGAATTTCAGTGTTCCGCTGGCTATCCATTAGATGGCAGTATTGTCCTGTTTAACTTCTCCGTTCATGATGAGTATATCATTTCGGCCACCGTGTTCAATGGAGAAGTCTGACAAAAAAATTTTGTGGGAAAGCGGACGTGAGAACAGGCTGTCCCCACTCAGTCTCAGGTCCGCATTGAGCTGGAGGGGGCGTGACCTCCAGCTACGGCTGAATACCGGGAGTTTGTCGGGAGAAAATCTCTGCCAGGAGGATGTCAGGAGAGGCGCTGAATACCGGGATTCTCCCGCTAAAAACGGGAGGGTTGGCAAGTATGGTAAAAGTTCAAACCGCACTTTGTTTACTTCTGTGACAACCTCCTTAAATTTTTATTGTGGAGACAGTGTTTTGCTTTTTACTTATCATGCTTCGTGGTGGATTTAAATGGGTGCAATTTCAAACTGTGTATGCTGCTTGGACAATTTTATAATGTCCAACCAGTTCAGTGAGCAGGTTGTGTGTTGTGTGTTAAATTTCTGTATTGGTTATGTTTTTTTGCACCACAAGCGGGAAAGGTTGTTTGGATTGGGACATATCAATTGATGTACATGCGCTCAACAGCGTAATATAAATCTGATGGGCATGGACTAACATTACTAACAATGTCCACAAGGTAGTGGCATATTTGCCGTGTAAAATCTGCAATGATGAAATGTACTTCAAGTGCTAATCTTCTAATAAAACTTGGAACATAACCTAGTGGTTAGAGTGTCCGCCCTGAAATTAGGTTGTGAGTTCAAACCCCGGCCGAGTCATACCAAAGACTATAACAATGGGAACCATTACCTCCCTGCTTGGCACTCAGCATCAAGGGTTGGAATTGGGCGTTAAATCACCAAAAATGATTGGGTGAACAAATGGATGGGTCAAATGCAGAAGACAAATTTCACCACAACTAGTGTGTGTGTGACAATCATTGGTACTTTAAAGGCTTACTGAAATGAATTGTTTTTATTTAAACGGGGATAGCAGATCTATTCTATGTGTCATACTTGATCATTTCGCGATATTGCCATATTTTCGCTGAAAGGATTTAGTATAGAACAACGACGATAAAGATCGCAACTTTTGGTATCTGATAAAAAAAAGGCTTGCCCCTACCGGAAGTAGCGTGACGTAGTCAATTGAACATATACGCAAAGTTCCCTATTGTTTACAATGATGGCCGCATGAAGTGAGAGAGATTCGGACCGAGAAAGCGACAATTTCCCCATTAATTTGAGCGAGGATGAAAGATTTGTGGATGAGTAAAGTGCAAGTGAAGGACTAGTGGGGAGTGGAAGCGATTCAGATAGGGAAGATGCTGTGAGAGCCGGGGGTGACCTGATATTCAGCTGCGAATGACTACAACAGTAAATAAACACAAGACATATATATATACTCTATTAGCCACAACACAACCAGGCTTATATTTAATATGCCACAAATTAATCCTGCATAAAAACACCTCAGTGTTTGTTATGCTAGCTCCTAGCTCCATATAAGCCGCCAATCCAATTCAAACACCTGCACAACACACACAATCGCTCAGCCCAAAAGACCGTTCACCTAACCCAAGGTTCATAAAGCTTATATATTTAAACAAAGTAACGTACGTGACGCGCACGTAGTGGCAAGCGATCAAATGTTTGGAAGCGCAGCTGCTACTCACGGTACCTGATATTTAGCTGGGAATGACTAAAACAGTAAATAAACACAAGACATATATATACTCTATTAGCCACAACACAACCAGGCTTATATTTAACATGCCACAAATTAATCCTGCATAAAAACACCTACGTGTTTGTTATGCTAGCTCCTAGCTCCTCTGCTAGCTCATAGCTCCATAGAACACGCCAATACAAATCAAACACCTGATCAACACACACAATCACTCAGCCCAAAAGACCGTTCACCTAACCCAAGGTTCATAAAGCTTATATATTTAAACAAAGTTACATACATAACGCGCACGTACGGTCAAGCGATCAAATGTTTAGAAGCCAAAGCTGCATACTCACGGTAGCACGTCTGCGTCTTTGTCATCCAAATCAAAGTAATCCTGGTAAGAGTCTGTGTGGTCCCAGTTCTCTACAGGCGTCTGTGTATCGAAGTCAAAAGTCCTCCTGGTTAGAGTCTCTGTTATCCGAGTTCTTTGATCTTGACTGCATCTTTCGGGAATGTAAACAATGAAACACCGGCTGTGTTGTGTTGCTGCTGACTTCCTTCGCAAAATACGTCCGCTTTGCACCGAGAACTTTCTTCTTTGCTTGCTCAGCTTCTTTCTCCATAATGCAATGCACATAATTGCAACAGATTCACCAACACAGATGTCCAGAATACATCCAGAATGAGATGAAAACAGCTATTTCGTATTGGCTTCAATGTGGAAGCCATACCCGTGTTCTACTGGCTACGTCACGCGCATACGTCATCCTCAGAGGCGTTTCGAACCGGAAGTTTAGCGGCAAATTTAAAATTGCACTTTATAAGTTAACCCGGCCGTATTAGCATGTGTTGCAATGTTAAGATTTCATCATTGATATATAAACTATCAGACTGCGTGGTCGGTAGTAGTGGCTTTCAGTAGGCCTTTAACTTTAACTTTAACAATTTGCGGGTCAGACTAGGCCATAGTTTGGGCACAGCTGGTCTATAGCATCTACAGATAATTATGTGTGTTGAAACAACAAGCTATACACCTTTAAAAAAAAAAAAGAAATAAATCAATGAGGCATTTTTTGAGTGATGGCTGAAGGAGAGAGCGCTGGCTATGAGTAAAGACAATTATGCATCAAGAGGAAGGTTCTACTCTCCAGAATGTTCCTGTCATTTGTGAGCCAGACGTCTTTGGGTTTAAAGTCAGTGATAAAGAGACTTCCTGCCGAGACAAATTCAACATTAAAATCTATTATATCAACAATCATGACAAGTTATATTATCAAGACCAAAATCATTATAGAAGCATGGAGAGAATCACTCTTTGTGTTTGGCTGTGAAAAGAACGCCGATGAATTATGCAACACAGGCAGCGTATGAAAAGTCAGAGACATAAAGAATAAATTGCCACAGACACAAGCATGAATTTGCACCTACACTTTTATATAAACCACACAAATCCAGACACTCCTTTCAGGACCCAATTAGGTGCTGTATGTCTGTCTAAATCGAGGAGCTGCAAAGATGCAAAACTAACACAAACTGATCCTCTAGAGATTACACAACCCTAGATAATGTCAATAAAACTTGTATAAATAGTTAAGGTGCAAAAAAACGATAAGCGCCATTCCGCCGATTTTGACCTGTGAGAACCACTAAATAGTTTACTCCATTTTTTACCAAGAGGTAAAATCTAATTTTCCCCAAAAGCGACTCATTTTTGCATTTCACCGTTGAATATTCCGTTTTACTTCAGAAACCGACAAGTGCCCTGCTTTCTTTTTGGCACAGACAAATTCATCAGGACCAATCAGTACATCGAAATGTGATTATGTGATCCAACACCAACGCCTATGCTTGCTCGCTTCGTGTCTGTTTTGCCGTGATTGTAACTAAATTAAAGCATCAACGATGAGTAACTTTGATGAAATCAGTGAGTGTGTGGTGCCCTCGTCTACTGGGCCAAAAAAATGATGTCCTGATAAACCTGAGTGGTCCGTAGATGGGAAAGAAAGGTCGACGTAAAGATACGTGTATAGCCAATACTGGCTCTAATGACGAACTGAATTGTGTGTTTACTCTGCTGTCAGTGTAAGGATGTCATGATGCAGCAGCGGTCAATGTAAAACCCAAAAAAGGTGTTTGTTTGGATGAAATTAATTCATTATAGTGATGAAGTAAGCATTCTTCTGAAAAAACTGATCTGTTTTCACTCATTTTATGGCCAGGCTGGCACAATGTATGCTTAGTCTGTTTTTGCTGCAAAATGTGTACAAAATTATCAAATTAACTTTTTTGTGATAAATGCAGTGGAGTTTCATTTTGGTTGTTAGAAATTATTTGAAACAGCAGGATTGCTGTTTTATGAACAGCCTCACAAAAAACATTGATTTACTCAAAACAAAGAAAATGGAAATATCTGTTTTGTGTCTGAACTCTTCTAATAGTCTTACACAAATATTTTACATTCTGCGTATTTTCTGCTGTCCTCAAACCCATAGCAAGGTACAGGAATAGCTACTTTCTGGCAACGTAACCAATTTTGAATGGACTAATATGCACTCAAATTAAGTGAGACAAAAACAAAAATTGTGCAAAAAACATGAAATGTATTTGTGACAAGTATTTTATGCCATTAAAGCCAACATTCAATTCCCCACATTTTAAATGAAATGAAACTCTGTAAATCCTTTGTTAATTCAGAAAAAATAACTGGCTCTAAAAAGACTGTGAAAAGCAACAAGAGCTGATCAAATGTTCCCAAACGCATCTGCTCTGGCTTTTGGCTCCATCTGCTTCATTGTATCATCTGTGTTTGGTGTTGTAGCCCCATGTTAGTCAAATCATTTCCCGCACTAACTCATAACATAAAAACAGTCCAGGTAAGAGGACAAAAATAAAGCATAAAGGCAAGATGGTCTATTTTTTCTCAAGGCTTTCTCTCATTTGCATCGTTCAAAATCCTAAGAGCTTACTTTATAAGCCAATGTTAATAAACTGTAAAAAACTATCAAACTAGTAAAAGTACAAGGACCCTAAACGTGATTGTCTGTAAATTCTAAATTGTTCTGCAACAACCAAAATGGTTGAAGACATAAATGTTGTAAGTCAACTATTGTTCACACTTTGATTGTATAATATACTAACTTTACAAATAATGGTTCCATAATTTAACTCTAGGGGGTATTGCAGCCATTCATCACTAAGTATAATATAACTGCCATTATAGTGTCACCTGGTACGCCGCTATACTGCATTCAAAACCACTTAACAGAACATTAGCGTCACACACAAGTCACCAACCCATCTACTCTCGTGACCTTTCCGATTCTAAAAACTAATATAGGGGTTGGATTCTCATGAATCTGATTGTCTTAATCAGAATGGATGAGAGACTGTTCCATTAGTCTCGGTTTGTCTCTCCATAGGCTCCTCTTCTCATCTTTGCTCAAAGCTCTTTTTCCAATAAACCGTTTAATGAAACCAGATTACTGAGAACCCACCTTCTGTGAATTCACACGTGAGCCAAACATATTGTAAGTCTTTATTTGTTTAACTTGCATCCCACACGAAACACATCTATTCAACATAGATGGAGTGTAAATTCACATTCTTGGTGACCATCATTGACAATTAACTAGGGGTGTCAATGTATATCGATACTTTTCGATCCTTTTTAAAGTTAAGGGGACCACAAAAAATATAAATATTGGCTTCATTTTAACAGAAACTCTTATGATACAATAAACATATGTTTCCTATTACACTCAAAGAACAATTTTAGAATATTAAAATAAAAATTAAAGGCATTAAAAACATTGGGCTTTTCTTATTGCACTTAAAGAACAATTTACAATTTTACATATTACATATAGCCTGTCATAATCTAGGATTATGACAAGCTTTATTGACATTTTATCAAATGCTTCATGATTTATGGATGCCGCTATTGGTCTGTGCAATAAGACAAATACAATAATTAGCATAAATACTAGAAACAATACTATGGCTAAAACTACACAGATAACACATGTAGCAGGTGAAGCACACTTTATTTTAAGATTAAACACAAATAAAATAGTGGGAATTTGTTAAAAATATCACTAATTTCTCTTGCCTTAGTTTATGCTATGTGGACGGTTTTGACTGCGCTAATAATTGGCAACAAGCCAACCAGCTGTGTGTGCGTTTACGTAATAAATGTGCACAACAGGGGAGCTAGATAACTAAATTAGTACCTGTCACTCTTTAAACTCCATGCTTCCTATATAAATATTTACCGTAGTTTGAAGTATTGCCACCGAGGCGAGGCATGTTGTAAAGCATTGCTTGCAGCGCCGTGTTTCAATGTTTAAAGCGTTACCTTTATTGTGAGATTTAAAGCCCGAATACCTCAATTTTTTGCTTCACGCACCCTCTTTATTAACCCGGAGATCTACTGTTTTTGCCATCTTCCTCTCCATTCTGTTTCGGCTTGTATGCCCTCTAGTGTCTGTGTGTCTCAGTTTGTCACTGCCGCATGGCAGCATTCGAATAGAAAAAAAGTACAGATATTTTCCAAAGGTAGTATAGTATCGTTTTTAGTTCAATAGTACCGCAGTAAAATACTGTATAACCCTACAATGAACAACACCATTTAGGGGACCTATGCTGATTTTAATCTACATTTAAAACACTTCATTATTGTCTAGATTAGGGGTCGGCAACCCAAAATGTTGAAATAGCCATATTGGACCAAAAATACAAAAATGACTAAGTGTCGCAGGCCGACTCTTTGTTGACAGACATGTTGACATTTTTATGTACAGTATATTCTACACATTTTACAAGAAAAACATGTAAAACAGTAAAATGAAGGCTTTTTAGAGGGTAAAATAACTCCTGGAAATTACTGCCTTACAATGGCCAAAGGTATAGATGTGTGTGTTCAAGTTGAAGAAAACGGCAAGCTGTCTTCTTCTAATAGATTTGTTACAATCTTTGGCAAGCTGGGTAACGTTTGCTGTGGTTTATAACGGCACAAAAACAACTATCCGAAATGCAGCCAATATTACATAGAGATAATGTGTCATTAAATACACAGAGGATATAAGTGAAATAAATTAAATGAGCTCAAATATACCTACAAATGAGGCATAATGATGCAATATGTACATACAGCTAGCCTAAAAAGCATGTTAGCATTGATTAGTTTGCAGTCATGCACTGAGCAAAATATGTCTGATTAGCGCTCCAACAAGTCAATAACATCAACAAAGCTCACGTTTGTGCATTCACGCACAGCATGAAACGTTAGGTGGACAAAATGAGACAAAGAAGAAGTGGCATAAAACACATATTTTTGTGGCAGCGTACGAGAAAGCTGTACATGTAAACAAACTAGTTTGTTCAAGAGCCACCACAATTAGTAGGACAAAACGGGGCTTGCCAAATACTCTCATCAGTAAAGCATGTTTAATATAAATAGTGGGATTTCTAACAATTAGGAAGGTTTGTGTCATGTTTGCTCCCTACAGAAACCATAATAAAACAAAAAATATACTTTCCCTCATCTTTTTCCATTTTCATACATTTTTGAAAAAGCTCCAGGGAGCCACTAGAGCGGCACTAAAGAACCGCATGCGGCTCTAGAGCCGCGGGTTGCCGACCCCCGGTCTAGCTAATATGTGTTGTATGCTTTAGAGTAAATTTTGTGTAAATTTTGCTCCACATTCACATTTATATACCGTTTTTTGAGTCTGTCTGCAAGCTATCTGCGTGGAGGTGTTCCTAGATTACAATTTAAACCAGCCTCTTCAAAAGTATCATAATGTATCTTTTGAATATGTACAATGTGTGAATTTATATCTTGAAGTCATAACAGCTATTATATACTTCATAAACATATAGATTCACCTGGTCACAACATTCGGTACACCTGCACAATCTGATCAATTAAGAGAGTGCATAAAATCAGCTGCTTTTTATGTCACTGCATGTTGCACGTCAGTGTTATTATGCCAAGATGAGATGGAAATTATACTCTATGGCAGTGGCCCCCAACCACCGATTCGTACCGGGCCGCACAACAAATAAAAACAATTTAAAAAAAAGTTGTTTTTATATATTTTTTTATTAAATCAACATAAAAAACACAATATATACATTATACATCAATATAGATCAATACAGTTTGCAGGGATACAGTCCATAAGCACACATGATTGTATTTATTTTTGAAAAAAAAAAAAAAAAGAAAAAAAAAAAGAAATACCACAACGCCAAAATGTAGGAACCTTAAGATTTGACGCTTTTAACACAAGTGTCCAACATTGTAAGAACATTTACAAGTTAGAAAAGAGGGAAATCATCATAAGTCTGCTTTCGGAAATCAGCACACTAAAATGAAGAAATATTAATGTCATTGTTGTTGATGATTAGTTAATAACAAAAGTATAGTGGTTTCATTTTGTATCAACTGTATATTCTTATTTTTGAAAGGGCAACAACATTTATCAATTAAACAGGTTGGCCCTCAGTAAATAAGCCATCATTTCCCCCATCTCCCTCCTCCTCTTTGAAAAGGAGCACCAGCTGTCAAAGGCTGACACTGTGGCATTGCCAAATAGTGTCCATTAATGTCGCAGACCTGCTAAGCAAACTGATCACGAATACCGCTAATGGGTGGGAATACATGCAGACTCATTTAGAATCACTGTCACACCAACCTTTTGATCGCAGCTGACTTTGAATATGAAACAGCTACTATTAACACTCGGCCCGCGGGCGCAGACGGCCACGCTGACATCTGTGATGGAGGCACACCAAAACGCCTTCCTTTGAGCCAGAGTGGGAGTGGGACTGCGGCTGGCTGAGCCTCAGTAATGAGCCCTGTGTTGCGACACTTTTGAAGAGGAATCAGGTTACAGAAATGTTAACTACCTGCCTTATTTGCCGCTGAAAAAAGAATCCGACTTCTTCTTGCCTTTCTCCTGTGGATGCACTGCTGCTCCTATTGGACTGTGCTAATTGCAGTATTTATCACTTATTCCATCTGAGAGACTTTCATTTTCTGGCAAAGTGCTATAATGTGCTGGCAAGGCACAGGAAAGGCTATTTAGCGGAGTTAACAATAAACTTTAAAAAAAACAAATGTCATTGAGATACATTGGGAGCACAAACATTAGCCCTTGATGCGCAATTCCCCTGCCTGGCATTTAAGCCACACGGAACATGGTTTAATTGGTCAAGGACTCAGCTTGAGTCCTACAATTACAACGGATACTCACACCCTTGCCTTCTGTGAAGTACAAATGTTGATGTTTTTTGTCAAACAACCTACCTTAAAGGGAACATGCTTTATTTTTTCATGTTGTCTATCATTCTTAGTCCTTATGAGAGACAAAAAGATAAAAGATTTTGGGTTTTTTTGCAGTAAAACATGTAAAAATTGTCTCATTCTTGGTGGCTAGTGATGCAGCTAATTGGAGCAGTCAGTTCTACCTCTTAATCACTTTAAAAATGCAGTCAAAACCATCACCAATACTTCATTTACCAAGCTGTAGCGACATTGTTATTGTAAGAGTAACACTGACAAACTATTTTTCTATCGTACACATCAGCGTGCTTGAGTATTAGCCGTAAAAGCTAGCTACGGAAAGAGATAAGCTTGCTATTACGTCAGCACGAAACACGCTTGAGTTTGTAATGTACAACACAATCCGATAAGACACCAATTTGTACTGACTGAAAAACATGAGCCATCATATTACAGTATCTGTAAAGTATTAGCCCACATTTCATGTTTTGTTTGCACACAGCTAGCCAGACAGCGCATGTACTATAGTTGTAATAACACGCATGATGTGCTGCGTGTATCATGATTGGTATTAAAGTGACTCACTCGATGGACAGTTTTGCGTTTGGTCCAGCTGGCCGGGCACATTTTTTTCCATTTTGGTAAGCACTCCATTTATGTCGAAATAGCTTGGCTCCACGTTCCACAATTACAGCACCAAAGTCACTCAGTATATTCAGCTTCAAAAAGATAAGGTTGTGAATACTCATTTTCCAACAATGGTCATCTTTGTTGTCTATTACCAAGTCTGCCATGATTAGAAAACCCACTCGCGTTTGTGTCCAGAAGTAGGAACACACATTTTTTGCCAGAAATCAGAAGTACGGAAATAAATGTGCTGAGGAATTAGTTCCAGCAATGATTAAAATGACCAAAATGCACTAAATATTGTACATATTACTTATTGTTATGAACGTGTGTCTGTTACTACATTATATATATACTTGCACTGTGTTGATGGAGGGTTTTGAAGTTGTTTTGGAGGGCTTTGAAAACTACAACGGCGACTCCCATTAGCCGCATCTTCCAGGCTAAAATCCTAATAAAAAAAAGACATGTGTGTTCTTGTCTCTCATAATGATTGTGAACGATAGGCACAATTCCAAAAAAGTGCAGTTCCCTTTTAAGCACGACGTGAATATCCCGTGTGTACTGTTTTCAAGATTAATGTAAAAAATAAATAAAGACAAACCAGAAATGTACCCGTTTAGTAACTGTCAAACAAAGTGTATTAAATTGTGCGGATGAGGCTTAAGTATAATCCTGAGGCATTATTGAGTGTTGCTGTGTTTTTATCTATCTGTATTATATTATGTGTCGTACTGTCCTCTCTCGTTGTTGTGTTATTTTTTTTCTTTCTTTCTTGCATTGAACAAAGAGAGTACATTTTACGAAGTCAAATTCCTTGTGTGTTAAACATACTTGGCCAATAAATCTGATTCTGAGTATGTTTTTACGCACGTGTTATCAGTGATGAGCAAGTTACTTGGGGAATGTGGTAAACTGAGCTCCAAGTTACTCTCGATGAAATGTAGCTGAGCTAAAGGGGAAGCTATCTCCAGTAAATTGTGGCAAGCTACACGGTATATACATGACATGCAACAAGCTACAGACCCTCATATAACAACTTTTATCTATGGGCCCACATGTAAAATATCAATGTTAATGTAACTGAGAGTGTACATATGGACCCAATAACAGCTACCTCTAGGTGTCCCTGCATCTTACTGTAGGTGTTTATTTTAGTTTGCCTTTTCTTTGGCCCACCCCTAAAATTCTAACCATATTATTTGCCTACAGTAAAAAAACTGCATCTATCTATAGCTTGACCAAAAAAACAATGACTTGTGTGTTGTTTGGGAACAGTTAGTAATGGTTATGTGCAGTAAAACTTTTCATAAACTCACCTCACCTTAATGTGTGTTCCTAAATTTGTGTTGGACATTTTAGATGAAGAGAGCAGTTATGATTTTGGTTAACAGAGTAAACAACGAAAAACTAAGGTTTTGGGCATTGTTTTCTTAAACACATACATTTGTCTAAATATGGCCAAAGACGCATTATTGTGGTTTTCCTTGACATTTTCTTCATCACCTGCAGATTAGGAAAACTCTTATCTGCAGGAGGGAATCCTGGGTCTAAAAATAGCTAAGCTACAGGAACCGCTTGTGAAGCTACCGTCGTAATGTAGTGAAGCTACGTAGCTTCAATACATGTAGCTTTTTTTTATAATGTCCTGCCCAGCTTCTCAGGCAAATCATATAGTAGATGTAGATACCCATATCGGCTGTTCAGATTTACTTTACAAAAGAGAAGTGTAGGATACTTCTCTTGTTGCCTTATTTGTATTTTGACTTTATTAAATGTATTTATATTATCATTTGGTGCAGCCGGGCCGGAGCAGGAGGGGATAGAAAGAGAAACAAAGGAAGACAGAGGGGGGAATTGTGGGGACAAGAGGGGGATTAGACAGAGAGACAAAAAAAACAACAGCAAACACAACAACAACAGCAAACACAACAACAACAACAGAGCAACATCAGCAAATACGACGTGTACAAATATGATGGTAAAAGTAATAGCAATTAAGCAGTTAGCGAAAATAAAAAAATAATACAGAAATGACAATGACCATTATTGCACTAAAAATGGAGCAATATGAATACTACGGAGCCCCTAAAGGGACATGGGAATTTTTTTTTTTTTAGACATGTATCTCGTGGCCACGAGAAAGTATCTCGTGGCCACGAGAAACTTTTTATAAAAAAAAAAAAAAAAAAAAAAAAAAAAAAAAATTTTTTTTTTTTTTATAAAAAGTTTCTCGTGGCCACGAGAAACTTTCTCGTGGCCACGAGAAACTTTCTCGTGCGCACGAGAAACTTTCTCGTGGCCACGAGATACTTTCTCGTGGCCACGAGATACATGTCTAAAAAAAAAAAAATTCCCATGTCCCTTTAGGGGCTCCGTAGAAATAGTGCTATTGATAATAAACAATACCAATACTTTACCTTTATTATCAACAATACAATTGTTCAAATGCAACAATACATGTACGTAATGATAACTTGAGATACGAAAGAATGCAGAAAAATGGAGGGGAAGAAAGAGAAGCAACCTACATTAACCTTGTAGATTGTTATAGTAACACTAGGATAAGCTTTGTCAGTGTGCCATGTGTTATACCCAGTTTACCCTAGGGCAACAACGTTAATATATGCTTGATGAAACGTGATTATGTGCATGAGTGTATGTGTGCATATGTACTTGTATATGTACAGTATGTGTATATGTGTGCTTGTACAGTGAATGCATATGTACAGTATGTGTATATGTGTGCTTGTACAGTGAATGTATATGTACAGTATGTGTATATGTGTGTTTGTACAGTGAATGTATATGTATAGAATGTGTATGTGTGTGTTTGTACAGTGAATGTATATGTACAGTATGTGTATACAGTATGTGTGTTTGCACAGTGAATGTATATGTACAGTATGTGTATATGTGTGTTTGTACAGTGAATGTACACCACCGCTCAAAAGCCCGGGGTCACATTGAAATGTCTTTATTTCCGACGGAAAAGCAATGTACTTTTCAATGAAGATAACTTTAAACTAGTCTTAACTTTAAAGAAATACACTCTGTACATTGCTAATGTGGTAAATGACTATTCTAGCTGCAAATGTCTGGTTTTTGGTGCAATATCTACATAGGTGTATAGAGGCCCATTTCCAGCAACTATCACTCCAGTGTTCTAATGGTACAATGTGTTTGCTCATTGGCTCAGAAGGCTAATTGATGATTAGAAAACCCTTGTGCAATCATGTTCACACATCTGAAAACAGTTTAGCTCGTTACAGAAGCTACAAAACTGACCTTCATTTGAGAAGATTGAGTTTGGGATTGAGCTACCTAGCTTCAATACATGTAGCTTTTTACTGCCCATCACGTGTGTACAGACTACGGATGGAAATTAGCCTTTGGCTAGAATCCGGTGCGTTTGCATTTCAATGCAAAATGCAGAGAAAAGTTCATACACATGCAGTGTCGCTCCCAAATACAATTTAATTGAATTTCAGCCTTGGTGTTTTTGTATTTATGCAGAAAGAAGCTGAGGTTGGCTACGCCCACTTCTGGATCGTATAACTAGGTGGTATCAGGTGTGCACTCGCTTTCTCTGCTTGCTCACTTCCACCTTCTCGCCACATCCGTAATGCCTGTGCAGCTGCATTCTTTTTTTTCTTCTGAGTTTTTGTCTGGCCTGGTGGGAACGACTGTCATGTTTGGTGCATTTCTTTTGGAGAAGGATTAGTTCATAGGTTGGTTCTCTTTCCTTTTGCTTGTTAGGGGTAGCGATGTGGTGACCGGTTGACTTGTTCACCTCACTGCTATTGTTGCTTTGGGCCGCCTTAAATAGATTTCCTGATGAAAAATGTTGTACGCTCAGAAAACAGATGCACGAAAACATTCAGATGTATTAAAAAGTGTGTGCACGCAATACTTCAATTATTTTTTTTATTTTCATCAACGTGGAATTGAGTGCACATTTAGACAAACTTGGACTTAGACAAACTTTAATGATCCACAAGGGAAATTGTTCAAAATGGCTCGCCACTCCCTGTCCACACCCTCATTTAAATACGCAAATCGTATTTAAATTAGCCATGCAACAAGACACAAAAATAATGAGCAAGGCTAAGAAAAAACTAATCGACAATGAGTTGGAGGTTTTTCTTGCTGCAGTGGAAAAACGTACTCCATTTCACTATTGCTGCAAGTTAGTGCAGCAGTGCATGCGCCGGGGGAAAAAGGGTGTTTTTTTTACACACAGGTTTTTAACATGAATCTAGACAATCAGGGGCTTGTTAAAAGATCTTATGATTTATTTTAACCAGAACAAAACAGCTAGTCACTAACCTCAACCACTGATTTGTAACATATGCTCAATGTGCATCATGGAGATTAATATTAGAACAATTATATAAACACATGTACTCGCCAAGAACCCACATTTTGCACACAATGCCAGTTTGTAGTTTGTTCGCATCCATGCTGTTACTTTGCATGTAAGAATCATGCGTTGAACAAGGCCACATCGCTACGAAGTTGGTTCATTGCATTTGCACATCACATATGATCTGTACGTCGATGAATGACAATGTTTCCTGTTTACAGGTAAATTCATTAAATATGTTGTTGCAGTGCAGGTCTTTTTGCATACAGTAACAGAAGTAAGATATAATGAACATTTAAATATTACAAATACACAATACATGTTGCGCACTAACAATTGCACTATGTATACATACAAATAAAACAAAAAACACTATTTTAACACTCGTATTGTGCACCCAGAAAATGGTCACAGTATTTACATGAGTGCGTTGTAAAGTCTTATGATTGTGGGTAGAAAAGACCTGTGGACGCGCTCCTTCTTGCCCTATGGCTGTAACAGTCTCATGCTGAAGGAGCTATTCAGGGCCTCCACAGTATCGTGCATGGGTTGAGAGGAATTGGACATTATGGATGTCGACTTCATCAACATGCTTCTGTCAGCGACCTCCTCAATGCTGTCTAGTGGGTAGCATTGGACGGAGTCAGCTCTCTTAATTAGTTTATTAAATCTGTTCCTGTCTCTGAACAATGGCATAGAACACCACAAAAGCCACCACAGTGTTATAAAAAGTGTGCAGTAGTGACGGTGCTTTTATAGCAATGTGTGTGCAGTCTTTAGCTCCGATTACATAAGGAAAACGGCTGTTGCTTCAAATTGCACTTTACTACCTGCCTGTGCAGTTGCATTGTACAGTAATTGAATATACCTGACTTACATACCGAAAATTGAATGTAGTTTTTTTGTAGCACTTTGCCCATGCTTTTATATCAATGCTTGTAATTGCATACAGTACACACAGTGTGTTAATTGTTCATATGTCTCTGATGTGCACATCAATCATACTAAAGTGTAATTGTAAGACAGTATTTTCATTTAAACATTTACCCAGCATTTTTTATTTGTATTTCAACAGTTACACAACATCTTCTCCCTGAGCTGCTACCTTACTGTGATGGAGGAGTTTGCGTGTCCCAATGATCCTAGGGAGCTATGTTGTCCGGGGCTTCTATGCCCCTGGTAGGGTCTCCCATGACAAACAGGTCCTCGGTGAGGGACCAGACAAAGAGCAGCTCTAACACTTCTACGAATACAAAAATCGAGGACCAAGGTTTCCCTTGCCCGGAAGCGGGTCAGCGGGGCCCCCCTCTGGAGCTAGGCCTAGAGGGCGAGCGCCTGGTGGCCTGGCACAGCCTGAAGAGGCAACATGGGTTTCCCCCTCCAATGGGATCACCATCCATAGGAGGGGGCATATTAGCCGGGTGCTCTGTGAGCTGGGCGGCAGCCGAAGGCAGGGCCCTTTGCGGTCCGATCCTTGGCTACAGAAGCTAGCTCTTGGGACGTGGAACATCACCTCGCTGGGGGGGGAGGAGCCTGAGCTGGGGTGTGAGGTAAAGAAGTTCTGGCTGGATCTAGTCTAGTCACTTTGACGCACAGTAAGAGCTCTGGAACCAGTCCTCTCAATAGGGGCTGGACTCTCTTCGACTCTGGCGCTGCCAGCAGTGAGAGGCGATAATACTTGTTGCCCCACAACACAGGGCCTGCACGTAGACGAAAGGGTAGCTTCCCTCTGCCTCTGCGTGGGGGGACGGGTCCTGGCCGTTGTTTGTGCTTACGCACCAAACAGCAGTTCAGAGTACCTGCCTTTTTTGGAGTCCAGGGAGGGAGTTCTGAAGAGTGCTCTCCCTGGTGATTTTCTTGTTCTACTGGGGAACTTCATGCTCACGTTGGCAACGACAGTCAGACCTGGAGAGGCGTGATTGGGTGAAACGGCCGCCCTGATCTGAACCAGATTGGTGTTTTGTTATTGGACTTTTGTGCTTGGCACAGGTTGTCCATGTTGAAACATAAGGCTGTCCATATGTGCACTTGGCACCAGGACACCCTCGGCCGCAGTACAATGATCGACTTTGTGGTTGTATCATCGGATTTGCGGTCTCATGTTTTGGACATTCAGGTAAAGAGAGGGGCGGAGCTTTCAACTGATCACCACCTGGTGGTGAGTCGGCTCCAATGGTGGGGGAGGATGCCGGACAGATCTGGCAGGCCCAAACGTACAGTGAGGGTCTGCTGGGAACGTCTGGCAGAGTCTCCCGCCAGAGAGTTTCAATTCCCAACTCCGGGAGAACTTTGAACATGTTACAAGGGAAGCGCTGGATATTGAGTCTGAGTGGACCATGTTCTGTGCCTCTCGTGTCAAGGCAGCCAATCGGAGCTGTGGCCGCAAGGTCACAACATAGGAGTTCGAGGAAGCCATGAAGAAAGACTTTCGGATGGCTTTAAAGCGATTTTGGACCACCATCCGCCGCCTCAGGAGGGGGAAGCAGTGCACTGTCAACACCATGTATAGTGGGGACGGTGTACTGCTGACGTTGCCTGGGGGTATTGTGGATCGGTGGAAGGAATACTTCGAAGGCCTCCTCATATTTTTCCATTAAACTGTAATGAAAGTATTTTCTGTATGATTACAATTATTGTTTTAACATTTAATTGAGTAAACATTACAAAATTTGCACACTAACCTGATATGAGGCTTCTGGATATTGTACCGCTCGTCCTTCTTGTGTGTGGAAGTGGAAGAGTGTGAGGGCGTGGTTTACTGGCCGTTCTGCTTGTCACAATATTGCCAAAATAATGTTTCCAGAGACATTTTTACACTATGGATTTGTAGTTTGTACACTGTAGAATGTACAGCCTGTTTAATGTTCTTAATGTAATTGTGACATCATTATTCTTAATAAACAGACTTTACAGTAAACAATGAAAAGGGACGTTGTTGGCACTGTAGTCCAGAACCTCTAGTAGTACTCTGACTTTCCACACTGAGAAGAGGGGGCGATTGTGAGCTAACAGACGAATGTCACTACTGTGTCTTATCAGCGATGAAGCCAGCATTTGTGAGGGTTTTTTTTATTCAGATGCAAAAACTATTTTATAATGCTCTGCTGGGCTGAATGAATGAATCAGTGAATGTGCCTGCCTATATAAGAATTAAATATCCAATATAAAATGCTGGTATTCTAAACTGGACTTTTAGACGGATCGTAGGTGATCATACAGAGTACGTTTTCATAGAGGATAAATAGTGTATGTACTTCACATGCAAATATAGTGGAAGGTAAGAAAGACTAATTGTTTTTTTAAAGCAAATAAATGCGACTAAGAACTGTTTGTGTCACGTGGGGGTCGCATCTTTATGCGGGATCGTTCCTCCAGGTAAAACACGGACACTCCGGACAACAGCGTGCAGGTAGGATTTGGTTTATTCAACATAAATAATAAATGGATACAAAAAGACAGAAACAAACAAAAGAAAAGTGTGCCGAACGCACGGGAAGCTAAGACAACAACTTTAGCACAGAGTCCGACAACTAGGCACAGTGTCAAGAACAAGAATACAGAAATGTGACTGTTGCTTACCGCAAACAAGGAAGCCAGGACGAGTGAACAGAAAGGCAGGCTTAAAGGCCTACTGAAAGCCACTACTACCGACCACGCAGTCTGATAGTTTATATATAAATGATGAAATCTTAACATTGCAACACATGCCAATACGGCCGGGTTAACTTATAAAGTGACATTTAAAATTTCCCGGGAAATATCAGGCTGAAACGTCGCGGTATGATGACGTATGCGCGTGACGAAGTCAGAGTAACGGAAGTTATAGTACCCTGTAGAATCCTATACAAAAAGCTCTGTTTTCATTTCATAATTCCACAGTATTCTGGACATCTTTTGCAATTTTTTTAATGAACAATAAAGGCTGCAAAGAAGACAGTTGTAGGTGGGATCGGTGTATTAGCAGCGGACTACAGCAACACAACCAGGAGGACTTTGTTGGAGCGCTAGCCGCGCTAGCCGCGCTAGCCGCCGACCTCACCTTGACTTCCTACGTCTCCGGGCCGCCAAACGCATCGGGTGAAGTCCTTCGTCCTTCTGCCGATCGCTGGAACGCAGGTGAGCACGGGTGTTGATGAGCAAATGAGGGCTGGCTGGCGTAGGTGGAGAGCTAATGTTTTTAGCATAGCTCTGTGCGGTCCGGTTGCTAAGTTAGCTTCAATAGCGTCGTTAGCACAGCATTGTTAACCTTCGCCAGCCTGGAAAGCATTAACCGTGTATTTACATGTCCACAGTTTAATAGTATTGTTGATTTTCTATCTATCCTTCCAGTCAGGGGTTTATTTCTTTTGTTTCTTTATGCAGTTAAAGCAAGATGCTATCACGTTAGCTCATAGCTAAAGCATTTCGCCGATGTATTGTCGTGGAGATAAAAGGCACTGAATGTCCATTTCGCGTTCTCGACTCTCATTTTCAAGAGGATATAGTATCCGAGGTGGTTTAAAATACAAATCCGTGATCCAAAATAGAAAAAGGAGAGTGTGGAATCCAATGAGCCAGCTTGTACCTAAGTTACGGTCAGAGCGAAAAAAGATACGTCCATCACTGCCTCTCAAGTCCTTCACTGTAACGTTCCTCATCTACGAATCTTTCATCCTCGCTCAAATTAATGGGGTAATCATCACTTTCTTGGTCCGAATCTCTCTCGCTCCATTGTAAACAATGGGGAATTGTGAGGAATCCTAGCTCCTGTGACGTCACGCTACTTCCGGTACAGGCAAGGCTTTTTTTTATCAGCGAGCAAAAGTTGCGAACTTTATCGTCGATTTTCTCTACTAAATCCTTTCAGCAAAAATATGGCAATATCGCAAAATGATCAAGTATGACACATAGAATGGATCTGCTATTCCCGTTTGAATAAAAAAAAATCATTTCAGTAGGCCTTTAAATAGTGTCAGTGATGAAAAACTGGTGCGCGTCGGGAACACAAGCGGCAGGTGAAAATAATAAGTAACCATGGTAACAAACTCAAACAAGGAAGTGCAACCAGGAACTAAAGAAGTCCAAAACTAACAGAACATAACTAAACTAAACATGATCATGGATCACGGATCATGACAGTTTCATTACATTTTTATGAAAGTGAATTCCTCTTCTTTTCTTGTCATTATTTTAATGAGCAACCTGTATTAACATTTATTAGAGCATATGAATTTAAAAAAAACACAACAAAACAGAAAAACACTTAAGGTATCAATGCCTCATTTGGTGTAAAGGCCAACGGACGTCACTGTTCCAAACCACTATCATATAAATTAATAAACAAAAGACGTACTGAATGCATAATTAATAATACTCTTGTAATGGAGCTAAATGTGTGACGACCGGGTCGCATAGTGATGCGAAGATGTTCGTTCTCCCCGGAATGCAGATCGGGCTTCGGACACAGCTTGCAGGTAAGAAATTATTTATTTAAAAAATAAATAATACTGAACAAACAAAAACGTGCTCATAGCACTTAAGGAAGAAACAAAAGGAGCTAGCTTGGGAGCTAGAAGGTAAACACTAAACAGAGCCTTTAGCGTGGGAGCTAGAAGGTTTCAGAGCAGGAACAAAAGTCGTCATCTGTTTTATGGAAACAAACTACGAAGCAAGACAGACTGAATGGGAAGGCAGGCTTGTATAATAATGACAGAGATGACAAACAGGTGCGTGTACGGAACACACGCGGCAGGTGAAAATAATAAGTTGCTATGGCAACCAACTTAGAGGTGCATAAACAGGAACTAGAAGAAGACCAAGACAACAGAAAAACACAAGTGACCCGAAAACCCAAACAGAACACGATCCGCGCAGCGGATCACAACATAAATGAACAGATGAAGTGTGTTAAAACATGTTGAAAGCAATATATTGGTCCAAATATGAACAACATTATCATGGCATCTACCTTGGCGTACGCTGTACTTTTTCAACAGGAAACACTGAAATCCTGCACATCAGAAATTGATAAAGTGAGTTCATCTTTAGAAGGTTCGTTAGGTGTTACCTTTCTTTTTTCAAAAATAAGTTCCAAGATGTAAAAAGGGAGACCCAAGTGTTTATTGCTCGAAGGCATAAAAAAAAGGAAAACGCAGCCGTGTGAGAAAATGGCTAATAGAAAAACTGTAAACAAAAACAAACAATAAGGGGTCTTAGCAACCAGGCGGTACCACGTAAGTGTCTTAGCATAAGCGAGCAAAGGAACGAGGGAAAAATACCTGAATAGCAAGCACGAAGAATCTCAGACTGGGACTGCATCAGTACGTGCGATCACCTGGAGTGATCGTCAGGTATAAATAGGGGGACAAATGATAATTGAAATAATGGGCTCACAGTGGTACCGTCTTCTGCCGGAAGTCAATGGTCTACATAAATATAAAAAAACAGAATGAGTAATCACATAATGACGGCAAATCAACCAAATATAACAAAGTTGGCATTGTTGAGTCATGTAAAAAATATATTTTTCCCAGGAAGCATTTTTCGCATCAGTAAAGAAAAAAATCAAAGTCGATACAAGCACCAACTTGGAACATTATTTTAATAAAAGAAAAGCTTGAACAGTATATATTTTTGATATGTGATCTGTTTAATAAATAATGTGATCTGTTTAATGAATAAAAGGATGGGTTGAATAAACGTCTCATACATAAGACTAGCAAAACAACAAAAGGACAATTTGGAAATCTTATACCGATGCTTTTGATACAGAGTCCACAGATCAGTCCTACTACAATTGGATGGCAGTAAGGTCAGCATGCGTGACCTTTGAAGTTGTTTGGTGATGTAATGTATCACTGGTTTGAAGACTTAAAAGGTCATTGACCTTCCTTTGGGAATATTTAATTTGATTATGTGTTCATTGTTGACATCAGCAGAACACGTATAGATAGTGGTAAAGCATAATGCACAATCTAGCAGCAGCATTCAATGTGTATTTAGGCAACAATTTTAGTTATTAAAAAACTAGTTTGTTTAATTGATGGAACAGTAGCTGTTCAGTTCTACATCAGTCTTGTAAAAGACAATGTAAACATGCAGACATGTAGACATGCATGCATAATTATGGCTCAATGCATAATCCGGGTTAGGGTCCTATCCAGTGTGACTGTGTTTGATCACCATGGACAACAGGATGGTCACAGAATCACACTTTATACCATCCCAGCGTTTCTATGGTAACCATCCCCCAAGAGTTGCCCATGTGACAATCAAGTCTCATTAAAATGTCGATGCGAGCGCGTGCTTGTGTACACACGCGTGCTCCTGTCGCCAGGCTGATGGGGCGAGACAGATTTTAATCTCAGCAGATTAACTGCGTCTGTGTTTATCAGAGGAGTTTTACAAAAGAGTAGGATCTCCATCAGACTTTATTTGTTGAATGGTGGCACTAATTGTTGGCCTGTAGCGAGCAGCTTGGTCAAAACTGAAAAATGTGGAGAAAAATGAGAGCATTGCAAATTAGAATTAGCTGCAAAAGAGAGAGCGGTCGGGCCAAAGGGTGAGAGAGTGGGTCATGGGAGAATTAGAGACCAGGATAGGGCCACAGTTCTTGGTTTAATTAGAGGGCCTATAAATAACCAAGGGCCTGACATTTGAACATAGAGACCTGTTGAATGTCTTGCTGTTTTCTGCCTGATGTTTGAACACATGCCACCAATGTATGTTCTTTCCACCTTCTTTTCTTGTGCTTCTTCTCGTCTTAGTTCAGCCTGTGTGCTCTCTCTCACTTGTCATTTCTCTTGTCATTCTCCCACACATGCAGACACACAGCCTCGTGTAATCCTCGCTCAATTTGTGCCAGGAGCCAGTGAAAGTGACACATATAAAAAAAACATGTTTTTCATTAGCTGTCGGGAAGAGGAATGACTTGGCACACTGGCATGATGTCAATACCAGCCACTTATAGCTCGCTTTGACACCAGGCAACCAATCTACCTCTCTGAAAAACACATCTGTCACTTTCTTTTGATACTGAAACACAAACTTGGAAAAGGACCTGGCGACAGGTCTATTACTCCCTGACTTGCAAAAGCCTTTTTGGAAATGTATTTTCAGTCTTCTCCATTCTGTTTAGTGTTTTCTGATTGTGATGCTTTTTTGTATTTTAACTTTTGCTTTCTGTCACTCCGAGATCTCATGTCAGCCTTTTTCAGCGAACAACACAAAGAAGGTCAAGTGTGAAGACAAAACTTCAAGAGAAAGAAGGACTTAAACCAAAGATAACCTGACATCCATATACAGTATGCATTAAAGGCCTACTGAAACCCACTACTACCGACCACACAGTCTGATAGTTTATATATCAATGATGAAATCTTAACATTGCAACACATGCCAATACGGCCGGGTTAACTTATAAAGTGCAATTTTAAATTTCCCGCTAAACTTCCGGTTGAAAATGTCTATGTATGATGACGTATGCGCGTGACGTCAATCGTTGAACCGGAAGTATTGGTATCCATTGAATCCAATACAAAAAGCTCTGTTTTCATCTCAAAATTCCACAGTATTCTGGACATCTGTGTTGGTGAATCTTTTGCAATTTGTTTAATGAACAATGAAGACTGCAAAGAAGAAAGTTGTAGGTGGGATCGGTGTATTAGCGGCTGGCTGCAGCAACACAACCAGGAGGACTTTGACTTGGATAGCAGACGCGCTATCCGACGCTAGCCGCCGACCGCACGGATGATCGGGTGAAGTCCTTCGTCGCGCCGTCGATCGCTGGAACGCAGGTGAGCACGGGTGTTGATGAGCAGATGAGGGCTGGCTGGCGTAGGTGGATAGCTAATGTTTTTAGCATAGCTCTGTGAGGTCCCGTTGCTAAGTTAGCTTCAATGGCGTCGTTAGCAACAGCATTGTTAAGCTCCACCAGGCTGGAAAGCATTAACCGTGTATTTACAGGTCCATGGTTTAATAGTATTGTTGATTTTCTGTCTATCCTTCCAGTCAGGGGTTTATTTCTTTTGTTTCTATCTGCAGTTAAGCCCGATGCTATCACGTTAGCTCCGTAGCTAAAGTGTTTCGCCGATGTATTGTAGTGGAGATAAAAGTCACTGTGAATGTCCATTTCGCGTTCTCGACTCTCATTTTGAAGAGGATATAGTATCCGAGGTGGTTTAAAATACAAATCCGTGATCCACAATAGAAAAATGAGGTGAATGAAGTACGGCGTATGTCGTTTGTCCCTGCGGGGCTGATGATCGTTTTCATCATCCCGTGGGATTTTAGGAAGTCCGGTATTTTCTCTGTTACGTTCATAACGGTGGCACCAGCAGGATGAACGCCCCCCTCATGCGGACGATGTAATCACTAATATTGAGGGCTGTGGGAAAGTCCGGTTCATTTTTGCATATCCTCCTCCCAATATTGTGGGCGTTCTGATGATCAGCATAAATTCTGCATATTCATGAATACAGACACACTAAATAGACACACTCCTTATTCTGACCGATTAATATTATTTCAATTAATGTTAATGGACAACGGTGATTTGAGATACTATACAAGTATAAGCATAGAACTACTACTGTATATACTGTAGATACTCATCCTTAATGAATAATAATGTGATAATGTGAGATGATCCATAACCCAAGATAGATTTATTGAGCTCTGGCAGCGTAAGAGAAATGTATACATACATTTCATTTTTCACTTTGCCTCACGCAGCTATAATGAATGCATTGTGATAACATTGTTAGTTCAAGGCCTACTGAAACCCACTACTACCGACCACGCAGTCTGATAGTTTATATATCAATGATGAAATCTTAACATTGCAACACATGCCAATACAGCCGGGTTAACTTATAAAGTGCAATTTTAAATTTCCCGCTAAACTTCCTGTTGAAAACGTCTTTGGATGATGACGTATGTGCGTGACGTAACCAGTGAAACAGAAGTATCGGTACCCCATTGAATACAATACAAAATAGCTCTGGTTTCATCTCACAATTCCACAGTATTCTGGACATCTGTGTTGGTGAATCTTTTGCAATTTGTTTAATGAACAATGAAGACTGCAAAGAACAAAGCTGTAGGTGGGATCAGTGTATTAGCGGCGGACTACAGCAACACAACCAGGAAGACTTTGACACGGATAGCAGACGCGCTAGCCGACGCTAGCCACCAACCACATCGATGATCGGGTGAAGTCCTTCGTCCTTCCGTCGATCGCTGGAACGCAGGTGAGCACGGGTGTTGATGAGCAGATGAGGGCTGGCTGGCGTAGGTGGAGCGCTAATGTTTTTATCACAGCTCTGTGAGGTCCCGTTACTAAGTTAGCTTCAATGGCGTCGTTAGCAACAGCATTTTTAAGCTTCGCCAAGCTGGAAAGCATTAACTGTGTATTTACATGTCCCTGGTTTAATAGTATTTTTGATTTCTGTCTATCCTTCCAGTCAAGTATTTATTTATTTTGTTTCTATATGCAGTTAAGCACAATGCTATCACGTTAGCTCCGTAGCTAAGTTAGCTTCAATGGCGTCGTAAGCAACAGCATTTTTAAGCTTCGCCATGCTGGAAAGCATTAACTGTGTATTTACATGTCCCTGGTTTAATAGTATTGTTGATCTTCTGTCTATCCTTCCAGTCAGGGATTTATTTATTTTGTGTCTATATGCAGTTAAGCACGATGCTATCACGTTAGCTCCGTAGCTAAAGTGTTTCAACGATGTATTGTCGTGGAGATAAAAGTCACTGTGAATGTCCATTTCGCGTTCTCGACTCTCATTTTCAAGAGGATATAGTATCCGAGGTGGTTTGAAATACAAATCCGTGATCCATAATAGAAAAAAGAGAGAGTGTGGAATCCAATGAGCCAGCTTGTACCTAAGTTACGGTCAGAGCGAAAAAAGATATGTCTTGCACTGCATTCTAGTCCTTCACTCTAACGTGCCTCATCCACGAATCTTTCATCCTCGCTCAAATTAATGGGGTAATCGTCGCTTTCTCGGTCCGAATCTCTCTCGCTGCTGGTGTAAACAATAGGAAAATATGAGCAGGCCTTCCTACGGTGTCGTCACGCTACTTCCGGTAGGGGCAAGGCTTTTTTTTTATCAGAGACCAAAAGTTGCGAACTTTATCGTCGTTGTTCTATACTAAATCCTTTCAGCAAAAATATGGCAATATCGCAAAATGATCAAGTATGACACATAGAATTCTGCTATCCCCGTTTGAATTAAAAAAAAAAATCATTTCAGTAGGCCTTTATGCCTGGTTCACACCAACGGCGCTTGCCGCGCTTTAAAGCGGCGAGCAAAGCGCCGTCATTTTTGTCAATTTTTCCACGAATATCCCGATCTCCGAAGTAATGTTATGCTTTGATACGCTCTGATACGAATTAGTTGCCGCTTTGTTACCGTTCCTCACGATTTGATGCCGCTTTGATACGCTTTAAATCACGCTTTGATACGTTTTATTACGCTTTATTGAACTTTATTGCGCTTTGATGCGATCCTGGCGCTTTAAATCAGGCTCTGACACGATTATCAAGCTCTGTTGTGCATTGTTACAACAAAAATAAGAAAAAAATGTGAAAAACTCAGTATACTAAGTTTTCCCCACATTTTTTTAGATTTATCTATTTATTTGATTTCTCTTTTTGTTTTATTATATACAGGATAAAACACATAATGTAATAAAAAAGAGAAATATGATAAACAAATAAGTAAAAAAAAAAGTGAAAAACTCAGTATACTGTTTTCCACACATTTTTTATATTTATTTATTTTTTCAATTTCTCTTTTTTTCCTTTATATTATGTTTTATATCTTCATTTCTTTTATTTCTTTGTCATCTTAATAAATATCTATCTTTCATTTCTTATGCTAGTTGACAATAATAAAAGGCACTTCTTTTATTTTTTATATTCATTTATTTTTTCAATTCCTCTTTTTTTTCCGTTATATTATGTCTTATAATTTCCTTTCTTTTATTTCTTTGTCATCTTAACAAATATCTATCTTTCATTTCTTATGCTAGTTGACAATAATAAAAGGCATTTCTTTTATTTTTTATATTCATTTATTTTTTCAATTTTTCTTTTTTTTCTCGTTATATTATGTTTTATATCTTCATTTCTTTTATTTCTTCGTCATCTTAATAAATATCTATCTTTCATTTCTTATGCTAGTTGACAATAATAAAAGGCATTTCTTTTAAACGTAACATATTCTCTTTATTATTAACATTTTCATACAGAAAAATTATAGACAGTAATGTCAAACTGCTACATCAAACAGCAGAAGTACAGAAACAATGATCATTGTATAAAAAAGGCAATGATGCAAAAGAGAATGGATTTGTAATCCTGTGTTGTTTTTACATAAAGTTTCAATGTCACTAGTCAATATCACAGTCACTTCCTATTGCGCTTTGAACCAAGATCTGTTAAGCTTTCCTACGCTTTGAGTCAAGCTTTGCTGAGCTTTGTCAGGCTTTGTCACGCTTTGATACGCTCTCTGCGCTTTATTCCATTCTTGACAGAGCGCAGCATTTTTTTAAACCGTTTAAAAAATTTTGGCGAACTTGCCGCATGTCCCGCTTCACTACAAGCTTTCCCACGATCCATTAGGACCCTCACGCTTTAATCAGGCTTTGTTACGCGTTAACGCCGCTTTGCATGCCGCTTTGCATGCCGCTTTGCATGCCGCTTTAAAGCGCTGTCAAAGCGCCGTTGGTGTGAACCTAGCATAAAGCATAAAGACATAAACATGTAAAAATTGTAGGCTGGTGTAAGTATGCTGTATATTTTACCTGCATGTATTATCTTCTATTTATACATTAATAGCAACCGTGGATGAATAAAATGTATGTCCTTGTGAAAACTGGGGTGAAGCAGTAGCTTTTTCGGCCCAAGGGCGTCCCGTGGGTTCTGTTGGCTTTGGCCCTTGGGCGTCATGGTGTCTCTCTCATTTCGAGGACTGGCTACAGTGTTTCCCGGTAATGAATTTGCTCTACAAGGAAAGAGGGAGGATGGAACTCACTGTCGGAGGCGAGGACTGTAGCAGCCAATCGTGAGAACTGGAGAAGCTCTGTGAGGGCCTTATGTGCCACGAGGCACAAAGTGGATAGGTAAAAGGTAACCTGGTGAAAACGGCCCATTTTCTAAAATAAAATAATACATCAAATAAAAATTTGCAAAAAATTCTGCACATTTGCCTTGTCACAAATACTGAGTTGAGAATGTGCTGGGATTCAATATGAATGTTGTTTCACTAGTCCTTCAAAGGCTATCTGTGAGAGGAGAAAATGCTTCAAACCTGCTAATTTTGTTATAGATCATTTGAGGGAAATCAATATTCTATCAAATGAGATCAATACATTTATAGATTAAGAATCAATAGGTCACAACCACCGAATAGTGTAAAATCCTTTGCACTGAAAAACATTTAGTTTGATATTGTACGGCTATTCACCTGTCCTCTGTGTTTAAAGACCTACAAGCTGCAGTGTTATCCAGACAACAACAATATTCAGAGCAATGCTTTTCAAGGAACGGCCTGGCTCTAAACTTGTGTGTTAACACCAACAACTCCAAGAAACCGTGTGGACAGTCAATGCAGGTGAATTTTTTATTTATTTTTATATGATGCCTAGCTTCAATTTAAATGATTCTCACAGGGGTCGGCAACCCAAAAGGTTGAAAAAACAATATTGGACCAAAAATACAAAAAACAAATCTGTCAGGAGCTGCAAAAAATTAAAAGCCTTATATAAGTGTGATAATGAGAGCAACACATGATTTAAGTGTCTATATTAGACTGCAAACTCATATTTGTGATGCGGGTGGTGTATTTGGATTTGATGTTGTTCATGTTTGAGAATATCTGCTTGCACAGGTATTTGTTTTGTTTGCAACAGCCACCTGCCTGGCACCACGCTGTGCTGAAAGAAACGTGTGTTGCAGGCTGACGCAAATCTTCGTTGACGGAAAGGTTGAAATAAAATATTTATTCTACACATTTTAAAACATTGGGAAACATTATTAAAACGGAGGCTTCTCAGAGAGTGAGATAACGCCTCAAAATTACTGCCTTGGAATCACCAAAGGTATAGATGTGTGTGTCCATGGCTGTCTTCTTCTAATGGATTTATTACAATATTTGGCAACCTGGGTAACGTTTCCTGTGGTCTGGAACAACGTGACACACAAACAACTATCAGAAATGCAGCCAATATTACAAAGATAATATGTCATTAGACATGCAAATATACAAGAGTAAATTAAATACACAGACGACACACGTAAAGGAAATTAAATAAGCTGAAATATACCTACAATGAGGCATAATGATTGTAGCCTAAATAGCATGTTAGCATCGATTAGCTTGCAGTCCTGCACTAAACAAATATGCCTCGCAAGCACTCAACCCAAGTCAATAACAAGTCAAAAAAGCTTGTCAACACATGTCAATAACATCAATAAAGCTCACCAGGGGGGGCTGGGGTTGGTGGTAGCGGGAGTGTATATTGCTCGGAAGAGTTAGGGATGCAAGGGATTCTGGGTATTTGTTCTGTTGTGTTTATGTTGTGTTACGGTGCGGATGTTCTCCCGAAATGTGTTTGTCATTCTTGTTTGGTATGGGTTCACAGTGTGGCGCATATTTGTAACAGTGTTAAAGTTGTTTATAAGGCCACCCTCAGTGTGACCTGTATGGCTGTTGAGCAAGTATGTCTTGCAGTCACTTACGTGTGTCTGCAGAAGCCGCATATAACAAGTGGCTGGGCCGGCACGCAGTTTGTATGGAGAAAAAGTGGACACGACGACAGGTTGTATAGGGCGTCACGGCACCCCCTCAATATTGTTGTCCGGGTGAAAATCGGGAGAAATTTGGGAGAATGGTTGCCCCGGGAGATTTTCAGGACGGGCACTGAAATTCGGGAGTCTCCCGGAAAAATTGGGAGGGTTGGCAAGTTTGGCAAAAACCAATGCAAAAGAGTGACCGCTCATGCAAACCGTCTCTCTCGCTGAACACGCATATTAAAAAACCCACAATGACAAATTTCAATATGAACGTAAGAGCCGCATGAAACCAAGCAAAGACCCGCAGGTTGGCCAGACCTGCACCATATGATGCTAGCGGGCCAGTGGCATCGCTTCACCGCACAAACAGTCAAAGACACCTAATGAAGGACAAGATGATCCACCCCCTTCTTTTCATTCCGCTATAGCACAAACGTACGCAGCTGCTGAAACTGATGAAAAGCTTAAGCATGCACATGGCGATTTATCGACACTGGAAAACGTATGGATTTAATTTTCATTTATCGTCGGTTAACTGACTTATCGAATATAGGCCTATCTATGGTGTCGACATGTGTAACTTAATTTGCATAACACATCAGCTAATTAGCAACAGTTAACGGGTCGTTAAAACCCACTGTGTTGGTACTTGTAGAGTAACTACATTACCCAGAAGTCTTAGGGGTAGACCAGAACCCTAAGTACAAGCGAGAGTTGTGCTGAGTTGTAGCTTTCCTGTGCAGCTGAAAGCTGCTGTTCTGTTACATGTCATGCTTACATTATATCATATAACTACTGGAGTTCTTTGTAGTACATTCTACTGTATTGCACCGCTGAAAATACATTTCCAGAGGGTTGAGTTTGAGAGTTGATTGGCTGCATTTTTCTTGCATTACAAAGAAGGACTTTCAAATTTACACAGTGTTAGATTCCGGTGGTGACCCACAAGTTCATGCGAGTCAAATCCAGCTCTCCGTCAACGGGGTCTCGACCTCTCGGCGCAGTCGGTCTTACCAGGCTGCTCCACCGACGTAGGCTCTACTCAGCTGAATGGCGAGGCAATTCGCCTAGTTCTAACTACCCTTTGTTCATTCAGCGTCTGTCCTGCTTCCTTTTGTGGTCGACTCGGCTGAGAAGCCTATCTCGTAAGGCCGAGTCAAAACCCCAAACCCCGCTGTTTTAGGTAGCTTGCCTCTAATGAATCTTGGCTCTTGTTACTGACTAGGTTAGATTAGAGGGCTGGGAAAGAGATGAAAAGCCCTTCAGGACATATGTGTAAGTGGATTGAATTAGAGCGACCTTTCAGAGCTAGTTGTAGTACACAAAGGAGTACTATCTTTTTACGTCGAGGACGTATGGTACGAGGAGGGATAAAATCTTGGTACTTTTTGTAATGCTTTTTATTGCAGGCTCAATAGCGTAAGCATTGCACAGCGTCAATAAATCATTCACAAAAATCCTATAAATGAAAAAAATGTAAAAATGAAAATCACAAAAATCATAAAAATGAAAACATTTAAAAATGAAAAATTGTAAAAATGTAAAAAATTGCAAATCAATGAGTCTCTAATACATTTCTGTTTTCCCATTTTTTAAACTACTTCTTAGACACTTTCAAAATGTTTTAATTTTTGGGGTATTTCCGCCATTACTAATTACTAAATACTACTAATTTTAAAAAAAGCCTTGAATGTATTAGTTTGACCATTGTTTTTTCCCCCCAATTTGAGGAGATGACAGTAGAACCTCTTGACATAAATAAGCAGTTTGGCGAATAAAATGTAATAATCTCTCATTGGGCCAAGGTGACTGAAGCGTTCCTCTCTAAATGATGATCAACCACAAAAGGTGTGTTGAGCTCACCTTTGGCCTCCAGGTATACACATGATTTGCAAGTCCGATCTCACTCGATACATGCTAATGTCCTCTTGGGATGTTAGTGGATCATGGAGGACACATTAACGCCTACACAGGCATCTAGTCAGCAGCAGATGTATTTAAATATAGGTCACAAGGTCCGATAAAGAATCTACGTATATCAAAGTGGCCCAATGATTATACAAATTCAAGCATATATAAACTATTCAAAGATTCTATTGTCCTCCCTTTTGTCGTAGGTGCAGTGACCATGTGGCCAAATACTTTAGTCTCTGTTTATCTTACAAATTCAAAATCTATCATGATCATGTAGTAACAAGCACATAACAAAAAAAACACATTTATTGCCCAACAAAATAAATAAAATGGTGATGAACCGTGACATTCAAATTCTTTTGAATTTACTATGACAGGGTTTCTGCAGGTTACAAAAAATATAATTTGATGCTTATTTAATGCAATGTAAAACAAATTTAATCAAATTAAACTTTAATCCAAATCAAACTTTATTTTTAAAGCCCTTTTTATACATAAAAGAAATGCAACACAAAGTGCTTTACAGACTTAAAAATACTCCGATGACCCAGATCCCACGATATCGCAAACATACGTGCATGCGCACGTACACAAATACCAAACACAAACGCACACACATCTATAAACAAATTACTTCATGGCTGAGTACAGAGGAGCCAGGTGAGTAAACACTATAACAGGAACCATCTGGACCAGGAGGTCATCAGACCATGGCCACCTGGACGCTGAGGCAAAGCGCCCCTACAGCACGGCCAATAACCCCTGATGAAGATGGCTCACTCTGAGGAACGCTGGAAAGTAAAAATGATAAAACACAGTAAAAAAAAAAGAAGAAGAACGAAATACAAGTAAAACATATGAAGATTTTTTTTTAAAAATACAGTAAATATATAATACATAAATGGAACTAAGTAAAATCTTGCATAACTAATAAGATAAAAAGGAAAGTACAATTAATAAATATTAAGGTAAAATGCAAATCAAAAAGGTGGTTTTAAGCCTGCTCTTAAAAACATGGACGTTCTCCGCAGCCCTGAGCTCCTCCGACAAGCTGTTCCATAGAAAGGGGCCATAATAGTGTAAAAGATGACTTTGTGTCCTGACTTTTGGAATAATTAGGAGATGAGTGCCGTAGTATCTCAGGGCCTGCGAAGGTGCCTATGTCCTACTGCAGATAGTTATTATACATAGTCAAAAGCTTTCATTTCACTATGATAATGTTGAATAGATGGAAATTTTACATTAATTGTAGCCAAATTAAGCACTAATGTAATCATACTGTAACAATAACAACGCAAGTAACCCTTTCAAACATATTTTGTATTACTGTAGTATTTTTTTTACAATTGTATATGGAAGGTCAGTAACTTAATTACTGTAAATAAGTAACCAAACTAAAATAAAGTGGACTCAATCTCTGTTAGCAAAATAGCACTTCAATAAACATTGAACATTTTGAAGTGCAGTCTCTCCCTCAGTTGGAAAAACTGGATCGACTGGTTTGTTTTGTTGTCTATTTTGTTGCCAGTGCCATAACGGCATATTTGCTCGTTCACCTGTGCTGATGGGCTCATGTTGCTCATTCAGTTTGAAGATTAAATATTCCCACACAGGAACTTTTGGCTTTGTAGTCATCTTTTCTCCTCGTAACTTTTGTAACTTACTGTAGCAGTGCTTCTCACTAGCGAGTCGCCACTAGCGAGGCGATGTCCTTGTATTTTGTGTGTGTAAGCTATAGATAGATAGATAGATAAATAGATAGATAGATAGATAGATAGTACTTTATTGATTCCTTCAGGAGAGTTCCCTCAGGAAAATTAAAATTCCAGTAGCAGTGTACAGAATTGAGATATAATTTAAAAAGTAAAAAGTAAATAATAAATAATAAATAATGGGGGTATATGTTATTGTTTTGCATCCCCTGTCATCCTAGTACCCCCTCCCCCCCAGAGAGGAGTTGTACAGTCTGATGGCGTGTGGGACAAAAGAGTAAAAAGCTAGCGGTCCAGCCTGCTCATACTGAAACAAAGCTTGTGGATGACTGACAAGAGGGTTCACTCTGTTTATTTAATCCTACTGAGTGAGACCTCTTGTATCCATTTTGAAAGCCATAGACGCAGAAAAGAAACACACACAGACAAAGCAATTTATCCATGCCGGAAAAGTTATCAAGTTATTTTTCATGTATTGTTTAATTAATTATTGACATCCACAAATGTATGTTTTAATACTTTTTAATGACCCACAGAAACCCTGTAGAGGATTTGTAGATTTTCTTTGCCTCAGATTCTAAAATGAGTACTGCTATCCACTCACATTGCTTTGATAGTGTTCAAACAAACATATTTCTAAGCTCTCCCAAATATTGAAAAAATAGAGTCTCCCACACAAATACACATGTTAAATATTGTTTTCTTGTCTGTGCTGCTGCCACAAGAATCCATTTGAGCTAATGATTTGTTTCTATTAGGAGCTTTTTGAGAACGTTATTGATCTGCCTGTCTGTAACCACGGCAATCATGTCTGCCAAAATATACAAGTAAGTGTTCACAGTATACATCCATTTTCTACTGCTTGTCCCTTTCGGGGTCGCGGGGTTTGCTGGAGCCTATGTCAGCTGCATTCGCCACATCATCACAGGGCCAAACAGATAGACAGACAACATTCACACTCACATTCACACACTAGGGCAGTGGTCCTAGCGCTTGAAAATTTGTCCTACGGACCAGGGGGGTGGGGGTGTGGGGGGTGTTGTCATAAAAAAATACAATCATGTGTGCTTATGGACTGTATCCCTGCAGACTGTATTGATCTATATTGATATATAATGTAGGAACCAGAAATATTAATAACAGAAAGAAACAACCCTTTTGTGCGAATGAGTGTGAATGAGTGTAAATGGGGGAGGGAGGTTTTTTGGGTTGGTGCACTAATTGTAAGTGTATCTTGTGTTTTTTATGTTGATTTAATAAATAAAAAAATAAATCATTTTTTTATTTATTTTTTATTTCTTGTGCGGCCCGGTACCAATCGATCCACGGACCGGTGGTTGGGGACCACTGCACTAGGGTCAATTTAGTGTTGCCAATCAACCTATTCCCAGGTGCATGTCTGTGGGAGGAAGCCGGAGTACCCGCAGGGAACCCATGCAGTCACGGGGTGAACATGCAAACTTCACAAAGAAAGATCCCGAGTCCGGGATTGAACTCAGGACTTTCGTATTGTGAGGCACATGCACAGTATACAGTAAATGCTAAACATACTAAAGAGCATCTTAGTGGCATGGAGCCCTATGCCTAAAAACTCACTATGAGTCCACATTTAATCCTCAAATCCTCTTAATGCAAAAATCCTCACAAGAAGCAAAGGGAGACATAGATCTACAAACTGAGTAGGTTTAGCTAAAGGCAAAAAATATTTTAAAAAATTATTTTAGCGCAAAAGTTAATGTCGGGTAGTATTAATTTCTGAGATAAAGTTTTAAACAAAAAGCTTTTTTACTCTGATTTGGGTTTTAAGTTGTGGCTTAGAAATCAATTGGAGTGCTTAAAAAGCTGAAGTATTAGGGGGTATTATGTAACTTTTGTGCGTGCCAGTGTTGCATCCGTACACACTGGCCGTGTCGCCAACATGCCACATTACAGACTCAGGGCTCTCTTGGGATACATCGCTTAGTCGTGTGATGCGGGTAAACATCTGACGCAGACCAAATGCAAGCTCAAGAGACGGATCACGAGGTCATTCAGAGGGTGGATGAATCTCTCACGCCTCTTGGAGCTTTTTCTTTGGACAACAGGAACAACGCGTTCCTGATAGATGATACATACTGCCTTTTCAAAAGGCTCATGATAAATCCTTGTTAGCTTCTGCAAAAGGAAGAGAAATGCGATGCACATAGTATCAAGGAGCAGCATCGGGGTTGCCTGCTGTTCTATTATATCTTGTAGATTAGCGGGGAGTTAAACAGTCTGTGGACCTCCCGAAGATGCAACGCATACCACCTTTGTCATTGTCATTTCCTTGGAAATTGAGGTGAGAGTTCAACATTTCCTTGTTAGCTCACCAAGACAACAGCAATGCATGACAAGAGCGGGGCGAGGCTCTGATGTCAGCCCCATCACATCAACAATAGTAGATGGAGACACCCCATGGTTGGGTTAATGCAGGTTAAACTAGCAACGTCGCAAAGAGTGAAAGTCTCACTAATTACTCAGCTGGTGTGATTTCCTCTTTTCTTAACAAAGAATGGAGGTTATGCTGCAGCAAGTTAGTACGGTCTTTACTAACAAACAGACAGCTGGTTTGCATGTGTGTGCAAAAAAGAGGAGTTGTTCTAGCAAAGCTCAATGGAAAGGCGACCCATATACTGTAGATGACTATGAAAGGAAATGTGATTCACTACTATGCAAAGTAAGTTTCCACTGTTAAATATCACACACAGTGGAAGGTCTTCTATGCTTGGAATAAACACAGCACCACTGTGCTTCAACATGCACCCAAGCCAGAACACTTGTATAATAATCATCTGAAAACAAATGCAATGATGAAAATAATACAGTCGTAACATTTAAAACACTTCTTTATGGTCTAGATCAATAGGTCTCAACCTTTTTTCACCAAGTAACGCCTCAGAAAACACTTGGCTCTCCAAGTACCACCTTAATGGTTGTGAGTTCAAACCCCGGCCGAGTCATACCAAAGACTATAAAAATGGGACCCATTGCCTCCCTGCTTGGCACTCAGCATCAAGGGTTGGAATTGGGGGTTAAATCACCAAAAATGATTCCAGCCACCGCTGCTGCCCACTGCTCCCCTCACCTCCCAGGGGGTGATCAAGGGTGATGGGTCAAATGCAGAGAATAATTTCGCCACACCTAGTGTGTGTGTGACAATCATTGGTACTTTAACTTTTAATGACCAACAATAAAATACAGGAGCATAGTAGGCCTAAGTATTCATTAAAACAAAGCAGAGGTTTTATTTAACTAAATAAATAAATGATAAATAACAAGTATATTTAATATGTTTGGCCACTGTAACATTACACACAGTTTGAACAGTAACACTGTGTTTGAATATAGGAAAATGAAACACTGTACTTTAATCAAGTGATTCTTTGGCGTACCACTAGATGAAGCATGCTTACCACTACTTTTTGGCCACTGTAACATTACACACAGTTTGAACAGTAACACTGTGTTTGAATATAGGAAAATGAAACACTGTACTTTAATCAAGTGATTCTTTGGCGTACCACTAGATGAAGCATGCTTACCACTACTTTTTGGCCACTGTAACATTACACACAGTTTGAACAGTAACACTGTGTTTGAATATAGGAAAATGAAACACTGTACTTTAATCAAGTGATTCTTTGGCGTACCACTAGATGAAGCATGCTTACCACTACTGGTACACGCACCACAGTATACGAATCACTGGTCTAGATAATACGTATTTGATGTGCTTTGGTGTATTTTTTTTCCCCCACACTGACATTTAAAACCTACCTTCTGCGTATGTCTGCAAGATGTTCGTTTGTGGAGACATTCCCAGATTGTAAATGAAACCACGCCCCACCATCAAAAGTATCAGAATGTATTTTTTGAAAATGTAAACTGTTTAAATATATATCTTGAAGATAACTGTCAACTGTATTTATTTTCCAGATACTGTCAAAAACTAACTTCAGAAACATTCCATAGATTCACCTGGTCACAAAATTATGTACACCTGCCTACTATTCCATCGATACGGAGCTGCATAAAAAACAGCTGCCTTTAGCAGCATTCATGTCACTGCATGTCACATGTCGGTGATATTACGTACATGTCAAGATTAATTGAAAATAATACATGCTGATATCCTAAAGGCCTACTGAACTGAAATATTTTTATTCAAACGGGGATAGCAGATCTATTCTATGTGTCATACTTGATCATTTCGCGATATTGCCATATTTTTGCTGAAAGGTTTTAGTATAGAACAACGACGATAAAGATCGCAACTTTTGGTATCTGATAAAAAAAGGCTTGCCCCTACCGGAAGTAGCGTTACGTAGTCAATTGAACATATACGCAAAGTTCCCTATTGTTTACAATGATGGCCGCATGAAGTGAGAGAGATTCGGACCGAGAAAGCGACGATTTCCCCATTAATTTGAGCGAGGATGAAGAAAGATTTGTGGATGAGTAAAGTGCAAGTGAAGGACTAGTGGGGAGTGGAAGCGATTCAGATAGGGAAGATGCTGTGAGAGCCGGTGGTGACCTGATATTCAGCTGGAAATGACTACAACAGTAAATAAACACAAGACATATATATACTCTATTAGCCACAACACAACCAGGCTTATATTTAATATGCCACAAATTAATCCCGCATAAAAACACCTAGGTGTTTGTTATGCTAGCTCCTAGCTACTAGCTCGAGCTAGTTATAGCTCGAGCGGGTAATATGGACGGGATCCCGTCCATATAACCCGCCAATACAATTCAAACACCTGCACAACACACACACTCACTCAGCCCAAAGAACCGTTCACCTAACCCAAGGTTCATAAAGCTTATATATTTAACCAAAGTTACGTACAAGCAATCAAATGTTTGGAAGCGCGCGGGTGGGACCTGATATTCAGCTGGAAATGACTACAACAGTAAATAAACACAAGACATATATATACTCAATTAGCCACAACACAACCAGGCTTATATTTAATATGCCACAAATTAATCCTAATGCTAGCTCCTAGCTCCTAGCTACTAGCTTGAGCTAGTTATAGCAAGCGATCAAATTTTTGGAAGCGCAGCTTTGTACTCACGGTATCGCAACTGTGTATCCAAATCAAAGTCCTCCTGGTAAGAGTCTCTGTTGTCCGAGTTCTTCGATCTTGACTGCATCTTTCGGGAATGTAAACAAAGAAGCGCCGGCTGTGTTGCTGCTGACTTCCCTCGCAAAATAGACGCTTCACACCGACAACTTTCTTCTTTGCTTGCTCAGCTTCTTTCTCCATAATGCAATGAACAAATTGCAACAGATTCACCAACACAGATGTCCAGAATACTGTGGAATAATGACATGAAAACAGAGCTATTTCGTATTGGCTTCAATGGTGTCCGAATACTTCCGTTTCAATGATTGACGTCACACGCATACGTCATCCTCAGAGGCGTTTCGAACCGGAAGTTTAGCGGAAAATTTAAAATTGCACTTTATAAGTTAACCCAGCCGTATTGGCATGTGTTGCAATGTTAAGATTTCATCATTGATATATAAACTATCAGACTGCGTGGTCGGTAGTAGTGGCTTTCAGTAGGCCTTTAACTTAACCCTGAGATCGGTAGGTTGGAGTTCAAATCCCAGTGGCACTCAGCATCAAGGGTTGGAGTTGGGGGTTAAAAAAGTCCAAATAAGTATGTCCACCTCGCTGTGACATCACAAGGTGGCCAGGCTGCAAAACACAGCGGTCCGAGGCATCTAAAACTGCGTGAAAGCTCACTGCCAAACGCACTGCCGTAGGATTTGACGCTTCAGCATTATTTAACACGAGTATCCAACATTGTAACAACATTTATAAGTCAGAAAAGACGCAAATCCTCATAGGATACCTTTGAATGTTGGAAATTGTAATCACCTCTTTATCCCAAGACTGCCCATATAAGACTGAAGAATATGCAGGAAGTCGTTTTTGGCAGCAAAACCTTTTGAGTGCCTAAACCATCACGAACCACGCTCCCAAACATACAGGCTAACTGGTGAGAGACATGGCCCAACTGTCCACTACAATCGCAAATATTCTTACATAAAATACAATCCGGAAAGTATTCACAGCACTTTACTTTTTCCACATTTTAATATGTTACAGCCTTATTTCTAAATGGAGTACATTCATTTTTGTTCTCAAAATTATACAGAGAATACCCCATAAAAACAATGTGAAAATGTTTTTTTTAAATTTGAAAATGTATTAAAAACTAAAAATAAATCACATGTACATAACTATTCACAGCTTTTGCTAAAAACATTGTTGCAATTACAGCCTCAAGTCTTTTTTAATATGATGCTACAAACTTGGCACACCTATCTTTGGGCAGTTTTGCAGCACCTCTCAAGCTCCATCAGGTCGGATGGGTAGCGTTGGTTTTCATCCATGCTGTCGTTGAACATTGCTGAATGCTTGCCAGATTCACTGTACATGCATATAATGCTCGGTTTTATTGATTTGACCGAAAGGGCATTCATTTTTATTAATATGTCCTTATTGTACTGTAGTTTACTGTGAGCTTAAATGCATTCCAATGAAAGCTGAATTTGGATATTAATTGCATGAAAGGGACAAAACATACATGTAGTGCAGTGTAGTTGTATAGCATTGCCGAGCAGGAATCTATTTTCTATACCGCTTGTAAGTGTCAATCAAAAAGGCAGCATTATTCGCATGAATATTTGGCTTCTGTATTGTAGTTCATGTGATTGTTTTTTACGATGTAAGGGGCAAATATTCCATTTGTCCTGTGTAGGGTTGTACGGTATGCCGGTATTAGTATAGTACCGCGATACTAATGAATAATTTTCCGTACTATATCGCCTCTGAAAAGTACCGGTCCCGCAGCCCTCCCGCGCCCGTTTTGTCGTCACGTCGTGTCATTGTTGGTTTTACGAGCAGAGGAGCATGCTCGGTAGCACACAATCACAGAGTACTTACAAGCAGACACAGTGTGTAGACAGAAAAGGGAGAACAAATGCATTTTGGCTTAAAAACTAACGATAAAAGTGAAGTTATAACACTGAAACACCCATAGAAAGAGATGCTTTAAGACAGGGGTGTCAAACTCAAATACAGAGTGGGCCAAAATTTAAAACTGAACAAAGCCGCGGGCCAAGGTTGAACAAATTAACCTTTTAATAGGGACCCAAACAAGTTTTGCATTAAATATTGAACAAGCAAGGCTTATATAACTTTATAGTGACATGCAAAATCGAGTTTCAAATAATAATAATAATAATAAAAAAATATCAATGGCATATAAAATACAATTTAAATAAAAATTGAATGCCTCTTTTCTATTTGCAGCCTTCTGAGGTAAATATCAACATTAACTTTTTCCACAGGCTAATAAATTTGAAAATAAAATAATGAATAAAACAACCATTCTGGACTTTAAACTGCTCAGTTTGCAACACACTGATCTAATCTGATGTGCCCAAGCCAGATACCTGCCATCTTTTCTTGGATGCTAGTTCATTAATGTCGGGGCTCAGGCTTTGAGCTGAGGCAACCTTCATTATCGAACGAAGGTGTTCATCAGTCATTATATCTCGTATTCCACAGTCTTGGGGGCGTGCCTTACAGGCACTGCTTTTAATGTCCTCTACGAGCTGTCGTCACGTTTGCTTTACATCCCTTCTAACAACGTGCCCGCCCAGTCACAAGATATGAGTGGCTTCTGTACGCACACATACGCGAATGCAACGCATACTTGATCAACAGCGATACAGTTTACACTGAGGGTGCCCGTATAAGCAACTTTAACATTGTTAGAAATATGCGCCACAATGTGAATCCACACCAAAAAAGAATGACAAACACATTTTGGGAGAACATCCGCACCGTAACACAACATAAACACAACAGAACAAATACCCAGAACCCTTTGCAGCACTAATTCTTCCGGGACGCTACAAAATACACCCCCGCTACCACCAAACAAGGGTTGGCAAGTATGAGAATTAGCGGTGAATGCGGTGTTACCACGGCACCGCCCTGTATATAATCGGCGGGCCAGCTCTAGTGTTAATTTGATATCGCCTCAAGGGCCAAGTGAAATTACACGGCGGGCCAAATTTGGCCCGCGGGCCAGAGTTTGACACACATGCTTTAAGACATAGCGGCTAACGTCCATCCGCCGTCGGCAGTGTTTAGCTACTTCTAAATCACTAATCCTGGTCTCCATGGCGACAAATAAAGTAAGTTTCTGACAAGTATCATCCCTGCAGGACGAGGAATAGCTAAACATGCTTCACTACACACGATAGCTCACCGGCATCAAAATGTAAACAAATGCCATTGGCTACACCTAACATCCACTGTATTGATATCAAGTACAGGCACATATCTAGTCGATACTACTATGATTACGTCGATATTTTTTGGCATCACAACATCTTCTTTCGTTTTTTAAAAATGTATATTATGTTTATAAACTCAGGAAATATGTCCCTGGACACATGAGGACTCTGAATATGACCAATGTATGATCCTGTAACTACTTGGTATCGGATTGATACCCAAATGTGTGGTATCATCCAAAACTAATGTAAAGTATCAAACAACAGAAGAATAAATGATTATTACATTTTAACAGAAGTGTAGACAGAACATGTTGAAAGAAAAAGTAAGCAGATATTAACAGTAAATGAACAAGTAGATTAATAATCAATTGTTACAGCTTGTCCTTAATAATGTTGACAAAATAATAGAATGATAAATTATACAATATGTTACTGCATACGTCAGCAGACTAATTAGGAGCCTTTGTTTGTTTACTTACTACCAAAAGACAAGTTGTCTTGTATGTTCACTATTTTATTTAAAGACTTTACTGCAATAAGAAACATATGTTTAATGTACCCTAAGATTTTTTGTTAAAATAAAGCCAATAATGCAATTTTTTGGTGGTCCCCTTTATTTAGAAAAGTACCAAAAAGTATCGAAATAATTTTAGTACCGGTACTGGTACCAAAATATTGGTATCGTTACAACACTAGTCCTGTGTAATGAAAGTGCAATGACCCTTCTTAATACGTGACTCCCAAACCTCTTGTCTCAAAGGTGTTCGCTGGCTCGTTTAACACTTTAAATCTTTTAGCGACATCATGCAACTCCCGATCTCAGCAATTCACTCGGCTAAAATGATGCCCACCTGGAATGATAAGATTGCAGCACATACACACAGATGGGATGCCAGAACATCATAAAGTTTAAAGTCTCATGCTAATGAATCCCACTGAAACCACGGCCCTTGTAGTTAAGCCTCATTGCTTCACGCTGACTGTTGAGAGCGCTGAAGGGCTCCCCTGTGTCTCCCTTTCCTGCACCCCTCCCTACTCCTTTCCCCTCCACACATCGCTCTGTCCATCTTCAGCGCTGTGTGTTTTGTCAAAGCAGACAGCGAGCCATCGCACATCATTAACCCCCTCTTGCAGTGCACTCAACACCCAGGATGTGAGGCTTTTTAATGTGTGCTGCTGGCTCATGGTCGGTCTAATTCTCTATTAATGGAGGCAACGCAGCCTCATAGCTCATTAAAAATGAATGGAGACAAGCTCTCTGCACTGATAATTACACACACACACACACACACACACACACACACACACACACACACACACACACACACACACACACACACACACACACACACATACACACACACAAGCACACGCACACACACACACACACACACACACACACACACACACACACACACACACACACACACACACACACACATCAGGCATGGGTGATCAAACGCCTTAAACTAACAAGAAGTTTGTTGTATAGAAGGGATACAAACTGTTTCATGAAGCTAAATGTAGGTTTTATGAATTAAAAGAAAAATGTCATTCAATGCTAAGTAAATTCACAAAAATATTCATTTTTAAAGTGATGGGAATGAAGGAAGGATTGAGTGTTGGAGCGTGGCTTTGTTCCAGCTTTGTCAAGTTAGATGTTGCCCCTTGCGAACATAATGCGTACAGATAAGATTAAATATTAAAAAGTTAAACAAAAGCTGACATGAGAGTTCACAGTGTGGTGGTAACATCGTTCAGACAGACTGAGGAAGGAAACCCAAAGAAGTGCTTAGAGGTTAATAACGCTTGTATAAAACTACTCCAAGGGCTTGTTGTCGTTATGCTAGAGAAGGCGAGTGATAAGATAAATGCCTAATTATTTCTAATGACTGGTAAATGCCAATGGGTGAAGCAGAAATGTATAATGACAATCCGAGGGGAAGTGACATAGAGATTAGAAGTTCATGAAATTAAGTGTGGGTTGACTGGCCAACAACACAAAGCATTTGTTGCTTGTTTAATTACAGCTAATTTATGTTTGCAAAGGAAAGTGGAAAAAGAAATGAACACAGCCAAGCAGCCTTGAGGGCCAACACTATTATAAAGCAGTCTATTTTTTATTGATTGACTAATATTAAAAATGCAGCTGCCGACAAGACCTCTTTTTTAGCTTCCTCACATTAGAAGCATCGACACCATGATGAATTGCCACTGGATGATGGGAGATTCCTGCTCTTGATTCCGGGAGCGATTTCCCTTACATGACACACTCCCACGTTAGCAGTGCTGCTACAGTGTTAAAAGTGCTGAGCTGAGACTTTTGCTGAATCACAATTAAACAGGCAATCTTCTCAGAGCTCATAAATAAATCAACTCAACAAAAATCCTTGTACCAGCTCAAGCTGTGCCACTGAGAGTTTTTCATCAAAGTCTGGGCAGATGTAATAAATTATCGATCTAATTTAGTTGTTTATTTATCAATTTTTTTAGTTAATGCCTTTTCAAAATTCAAGTAAAAAAGAACAGATTTTGTTTGGATGAGCAATGTTAAACTCATCTACAAAGAGTTAACAGCAAAACAATATCAGTCATTTATATATCATTGTACATTAAACCACACACAATAATTAAACACTTTCCATTTTATTTATTTATTGCTAAAAACACTTTCATAGATTGAATTAATTACCGTATTTTCCTGACTATAAAGAACACCAGTATGTAAGCCGCACCCATTAAATTGTAGGAGAAACATTTTTTCCCCCCACATATTAGCCACTCCGGACTATACGCCACAGATATATACATTGTCTAATGAGTTATTTACACAGAAAGATTTTGTAAATGTTTATTTACATACCTTAATTGTTCCCAAATTGTGCCTGTAATACGGCAGTAAAACGGCTGATCAAACAAAACAGAAATCATCGTCATGAACCCACTAGCTCTGGAAGCTAGCTCTCTAATCAGCTAAACAAACTCAACAACTCTACAAAGACTTTTTGGTGAATTTACTTATGCATTTTTGAAACTGAAAAAAAAAAAAAAGAATGCCATTGTAAGTTAATAATACGAACACAAACACTTGTAAACGTGTCTGCATATTAGCTAATACTAACGACGCAAGCTTGATTACATTACGATAGCACGTACAAATACTGTATGCATGAAAACACTACTATCAAACATGTGACGGTTTGGTACCAGTAAATATAAATTGCTTTAGTTATATTTTAAAACTTACAAACGTTGCTTGGAGTGATGAATGAAGAAACCATACAAGTAAAAACGCTATGGTTGACTAATAGACGGAACGGCACTTGTACTTCCGGTTCAAGGCACAAAACACAAGGAAATACTTCAAAACGTTCCAACTCGCAGCACCTGTACCAAAAGATAGCGCCATAGCACAAACAATAACCCACCCTTTCAATGTCTCTGGGTATTTTTTTAAAATTATTTGTTGAATATAAAACATTATGGCCGTTAGCAAAGAAAATCCAGCAATTAGGGTTCAACGCACAGAAAAAAAGTAGCGGCTTATTGTACGGAAAATACAGTAGTAAAAAAATATACACCTTAGTACAGGATATAATCATATTATCTGTACTACTTTTTGGACATGTTTAAGTTAAGTGTTCCTTATGGAACTGTACAAAAATGTAATTTCAAGGCAAAAATGTATGTGTAACATCTTTAATTGGTACTAAAGTAAGTTATGGTAGGTAATTGAAGGTTGTTTACACACAAGATAAGGTTTTACCTTTTTTAAATCACTCAACTTTGAAGTTAGAATAATGCATGTTTGATGAAGTAGTACAAGTATGTATCCAACGGTATCGTGTTAAATATTTTACAAGATGTGTGCATATTTGTAAATACTGTGTAGTCCAAGAAGAAGACATCAATGATAAAAATAAGTAATATCCTCAAGTGATGAATTATTAACAGATTAAGACCTAGTCTAAGTCTGAGTGTCCTCAAAAGGATAGTTGGCATATGTGTTTAAGTGTTCTCATAAGTGTTTCCTGACAATGTGAGATTCTTGTCAGCTCCTACCAAGTGGCCCAAACACCAATCCAGATAGGCGCTCTCTATTTAACATGAAAAAAAAAATGTTCTGAAAGAAGCCAAGTTAATATAGATGTCTTGTTTCAAATCTGTTGTGGAAAGACAAATGTGCCGGGTTAAATTTGCAACTAAGAACATTTTAGCACGAAAAAGGTTGCATTGCTTCAGAGAAAAAACTAAATTATGTTCGTAGCACTAAAACAATTATCCACAGATCCTGCAATCAAATATCACAGTTTCAGTTTCAATTTTCAAGAAAACGTTTCCAAAGATTGCAGCACTTAATGAAACATAACTTAATAATGAAAATTGATTCAGTATCCTTGAAATATTGTCAGGTTTGTGCAAGCGAAGCTCAATGTGTGACACCAAGATGCGGAGACTACAGTAGGAATGCAGGTAAAAAGTATACTTAATGAAAATATAGTGCAGCTAGGATATGCACAAAAAACAGAAAGTATAGTACAGTTATGGAGTGCACAAAAACTAAGCACCTGTCTCTGTAGCACAGCCACTTAACCATAAAAGATGATCCAGCCCTGTCCAGAGGAACATATAAAACAACCTGTTTGGCAACCAGGGAGAGCTGTGTCCTGATTGCTAATCAGATACAGGTGTTGTGTTTGAAAGACTTGCAAAGCCAAAAGACGTGCATTGTTTTTAAAGTTGACACAACATGGAGGAAAGACTGGAGTTTTACATTCCATATCAAAATGTATTACGGTGTACGGTGGAGAAATCCAACATAACTGATGAAACTTACAAAAGGAAAAAACTACATGGTCTGAATCTTAAAACCACATCTCTCCATATGCACCCCCCCACCCCCCCCCCCACCACCACACACACAAAAAGACACGCACTCACACAACACAAATAAACGCTCTCACGATGAAGGATACAGACCCAAATGGGTCAAAATGCTCTAACATTCTAGCTGCGAGGTGTGTGTATCTGCTTGTGTTTCAGCGTGAGAGGGAGCAAGTGGCCCTGTCTAACAGATACCAGCGACCCACAACCACAGGCAACAGATTCTGCATAATTTGTCATATCCAATATTCCACGGGTCATGAATGCTAAAGGGAGAAAAAAAGAAGAGAAACATGCACACCGCCACAACAAGGGCCCTTTACCCTATCACACAGGTTGTTAGCACTAATGCAGCACCACAGAGGCCACAAATTAGTCTTCTTACAGTTTCCTGTGGCCTGCTTCCATCTTTTAGGAACCCTTGAGAACCCAAACAGTTTGATAGTTTAATTATAAAAAGATCTGTAGGATTTAAGATCAGCTATGATGTGTGAGTGCAAGTAAACTATGAAGATGAGAATAATAACTTGTGAGTTGATGCAAAGTGTCTTTCCATACATAACTTTTGAATTTGTGCTTCAGGATAATTTACATATATTGTGATGTGTAATCACCGCCTGAAGTTGTATACCTTTTGTGTTTTATTCTCATCAAACAAGAATGAAAAAACACATTCATAGGAAGTGACAGCACATGATGAGGGCGGATAAAAAGATTGCAAAACAGAGTCCTGATGTGTGGCAGCAGAATGATGTAACCTCACAGTGTGCCATCTTTTTCTATCGGTGATGACATCATGCTGTAACCAACTTCCCCCCTCTGCTCCTCGAAAGCTGCTCTTTTTTTTTTTTTGCACGTTTTCCACATCATGCTATTTTAGCCCTTTGCACCCTCCGACCCAAGGAACAATCCTTTCAACTTTTTTTGCTTGTCAGTATAATACTTGGGTGTTTTGCTCCAACGCTCTGCAAGGAGGGTATCCAACATCTTAAACCCCAGTGGGTCAACGGTTCAGGCCTTCCAGGACAATATGAGATCTACTCTCTATATGTCATGGCGAAGCTTGCCAAAATTTCAAATCTACATCTCTAAAAAGAAAAGAATGTGATAACTGAAAATACCTGTTCACCTATGGCAGGGAGCTGACAAAGCGTTGACATGAAAAACAGAGGCATCTAAGAGAATAAATGTGTTACTTGAATTTGCTTTGACACCCTTGAAACTATACCTTTACAGCTTGGTTCAATGCCTTTAATGACATGGGGAAAAAAAGCTACCTAACAGTCTAGTAGTTTTCTATTTGGGATACTTTTGTCAAGTAAAATAATTCTAATGGAAACTTGAAATAAAATTAGACCCATTACGCCGGTTAATTTACTATTTCACAGGCTATGATAGCACACCATTACTATGCAAATATTCCTCTTATGGATATTGGGCAGTAGAGGGATGAGCGATCAGATTAAGTGCATTAATAAGGTATGTATGTCTTCGGAAAGTTGGCATAACATCTCGTGGAAAAAGTCCCTGGGGTGAAAATGGCCAAATGTTTGGAAATTTGGCGGTATTATAGCATTAGTGTGGATCACTGACACGCAGTGACATCACGCCAGATGAGACTTTGATGATGCATTTGGAGGTTGTTGTTTTTTTAACTACAAATTCATATGCTCTGATCACTGTTAATACAGGTTGCTCATCAAGATGATAACACGAAAAAGAACGAAATAATTCACTTTTGTAATAATGTTATCAAATACTTTATAAAATTAAAAGAAACATTTGTATCTTGTTCTTCAAACTTACTTTGTATACTTGCCTTCTGTTCAGTCTGAAAGTCCAGTTTGGATATGTGTCTGATCTTGGAAACATAGTCCTAAAATTTGGCAGCCAGATTAATTCATTCATTTAGCAAAGCATAAAAAATCGTTCTTGCATCTGACTTGTTGCTAAAAAACAACAACCACCGCTGGCTTCCTCTCTGAAAAGATATGGTACTAGCAACATGCACCTGCTAGGTCATGTTCGACCCAACGTCATGGTGACTCAGTGTGGTGAGTCAGAGTACTACAGCAGCTCGAAGAAAGAAAGATCTTAATGTTCGATTAACAGGAATAATAATGTCACGCTTACTTTGAATTTATTACACAGGGTTTAGATTCTACAGCCTCTGTAGTGACTTCAGCTTCTCAGGCTCAGCTTAGAAGGCAGGTAAGTAGAGTGGCAGTAGACATGGTGCCCTCTTCTTGTGTTTCTGCCCTGTATGTATACGAAACAATTGTAATCATACGGAAAATAAATTTATCACACATTTAAATGGACAAATAATGTGTATGTAATGTTGTTATTCGATAAGAATGTCCTGGGTTTGATCCTAGGGTCTTACTGTGTGGAGTTTGCATGTTCTCCCCGTGACTGCGTGGGTTCCTTCCGGGTACTCCGGCTTCCTCCCACCTCCAAAGACATGCACCTGGGGATAGGCTGATTGGCAACTCAGCCCTAGTGTGTGAATGTGAGTGTGAATGTTGTCTGTCTATCTGTGTTGGCCCTGCGATAAGGTGGTGACTTGTCCAGGGTGTACCCTGCCTTCCGCCCAAATGCAGCTGGGATAGGCTCCAGCCCTCGCAATCCCGATAGGGACAAGCGGTAGAAAATGGATGGATGGATTATTCTTTTTATTTAATTTTTTATCATTCAAGAGAGGCTCTTTCTCACCTGCCTCTCTTAACCGCACATCCCTGGTGTAGGTGTAAGAAACATTAAAGGCCTACTGAAACCCACTACTACCGACCACGCAGTCTGATATCAATGATGCAATCTTAACATTGAAACACATGCCAATACGACCGGGTTAACTTATAAAGTGCAATTTTAAAATTCCAGCCACACTTCCGGTTGAAAAACTCCTTTGGATATGATTTATGCGCGTGACGTCACAGAATCCACGGAAGTGGTTGGACCCCGTCGAACCCGATACAGAAACCTCTTGTTTTCTTCGACAAAATTCCACAGTATTCTGGACATCTGTGTTGGTGAATCTTTTGCAATTTGTTTAATGAACAATGGAGGCTGCAAAGAAGAACGTTGTAGGTGGGATCGATCGGTGTATTAGCGGCTAAGTACAATACTTACAGCAACACAACAAGGACTACTTACTACGCCTAGCCGATGCTTGCCGCCAAACCCACGGATGAAGTCCTTCGTCACGCCGTCGATCGCTGGAATGCAGGTGAGCACGGCTGTTGATGGGAAGATGAGGGCTGGCTGGCGTAGGTGGAGCGCTAATGTTTTTATTATAGTTCTGTGAGGTTTCAGGCACAACACCGGTTGCTAAGTTGCTAAATTAGCCTTAGCGTCGTTAGCAACAGCATTGTTAAGCCTTACCAGGCTGAGAATTTTTAACCGTGTAGTTACATGTACATGGTTTAATAGTATTGTTGATCTTCTGTCCATCCTTCCAGTCAGGGATTTATTTATTTTGTTTCTATCTTCATTTGAGAACGATGCTATCACGTTAGCTCAGTAGCTAAGTGTGTCTCCGATGTATTGTCGTGGAGATAAAAGTCACTGTAAATGTCCATTTTGCGTGCTCGACTCTCATTTTCAAGAGGATATAGTATCCGAGGTGGTTTAAAATACAAATCCGTGATCCACAATAGAAAAAGGAGAGAGTGTGGAATCCAATGAGCCAGCTTGTACCTAAGTTACGGTCAGAGCAAAAAAAGATACGTCCATCACTGCCTCTCTAATCCTTCACTGTAACGTTCCTCATCTACGAATCTTTCATCCTCGCTCAAATTAATGGGGTAATCGTCGCTTTGTCGCTCCGAATCTCTCGCTCCATTGTAAACAAAGGAAAATTGTGAGGAATATTGCCTCCTGTGACGTCACGCTACTTCCGGTACAGGCAAGGCTTTTTTTATCAGCGAGCAAAAGTTGCGAACTTTATCGTCGATTTTCTCTACTAAATCCTTTCAGCAAAAATATGGCAATATCGCGAAATGATCAAGTATGACACATAGAATGGATCTGCTATTCCCGTTTAAATAAAAAAAATTCATTTCAATAGGCCTTTAAATTATTTTCAATAAAAATGTGTGTGTCATGCAAGCCCTCAGTAGATATGGGCAAAATTGCCTAAAATAATATTGCGATATATATTGCAGCCCCTTGCGATAACGGTGCACAATGATATCTCAACTTAATGAGTACCTTTACTTACGAATAATTTGACATACAAGCTGTCTTTCATTTTTTTCTTATGCTTTATGGTTGGCGCATACCTGGCGTTACAAGCATTTTCATCGTTGGTTGAAATAGTATTTTTAACAGGGTTATGTTGTTTGATCAGTAGAGTGTTACTATATTGTTACATGTTGTTGTTCTTGCTTTGTTTACAAAAGAAGCAAACATAAGTTTTGATTAAACAGTTGACGTGTGTGTTTAAACGCCGCACAGAGATCAACACAATCCTGCCCTCCAACGATCGGAACTAATTAATTTAGTGTAAAGGAGAAGTGGACGACCAAATCAGAGAAACAAACCATTAAAAATAGTCCTACCTGTTAGCAGCCTACCTGGCTAGTCAGGCGCCACCGTAGCATCAATATGCATCGCACAAGCTGCAATGAGCCTCTGTGGCATGCGGCCAAAAACGATAAAACATTTATCCATAAAAATATGGAGACACTGCAGAAGCTGTGTTTCAATTTGTTCTGTCTGGTCCTGAGTCAACAAATTGGAGAGTTAACAAAGACGTGATAACCATGTAATCCTACAATATCCCGTTTGTGGACAAGGAGAGATACCACCACTGAAGCACGTTCAATCACTTCATTAACTAGCACTAACACACATTCAACAAGATATGCCGCCGGCAATATCTTATAGTTCCAGTTATTCTCGCAGACTGCTAAAGCTGAGCTAACACAGCTAATGATTTTCTCCCCTCGCTGATGTCACACATCCCTTGGCACACACTTTGATCTCATGAAACTTCTTTCAGTGGCATGCACGTCTAATTGTTATTACTTCTGTGTAGTTGTTATTGTTACCTATGCCTCTTTTGTTATTTAAAATGTATATTTTATAAACATACAGTATGCAAAATGTTTTTTTATGTATGTACATATATTGTTTACACTAAAGTTCTTATAAAATAATTTAATAAATTATATTTTGATTAACAAACTCTATTGATATTTAAATACCTTTGATTCCCACTGTAATAATATACAAGACACAGTGCATCACTAACCAGCTCAATACGGGATGTGTACTTTTGTTTCTAGATATGGGACAATTCTGTTTTTCAAGTGTTGAGGATGTGAGATTCTCACATCCTCAACAGATTGTTCTATAGTGGTGCGTTAATATGCGCACCACTCAACATTACAACCCCAAGAAAAGTCTTCTATAATGTATAATGATGCTAAACCATGTCGGACACTGCTATTGTAATTCTTGAATATCTTGAATGAAAGGTGCACATATGCTAAGACTCAGATTGGGCAAAAACATTTGCCTGGCAGCGGTCTAAAAAACATTCATAACATGTTCCTTATCACGACAGCCTACGAATGAGTTGCCATTAATGATTCACATCGTTATTTAGATTAGCTGGAGGTTGCCAGCAGATGAATTAGGTAATTTCCTACAGTAGTTCCAAGGACTTCTAAATCAGCATCCAAGTAGCGTTTGAGTTTGTAATGCACAACACAATGTGATAGGACACAAATCTTTACTGAGTGAAAAACATGAACAATCATATTACAGTATCTGTATTAGCCCACATTTCATATTTTGTTTGTACACAGCTAGCTCAAAAATGTATGTCGTTGTAATACCAAGCATGACGTGCTGCGTGTGTCATGATCAATATTAAAGTGACTCACTCGATGGACAGTTGTCCATTTTGTCCAGCTGGCCGGGAACATATTTTGCAGTTGTATTTTGGCTACAACTCTAACAATGAAAGTGTGTGTGTCATGCAAGCATTTAAGTCAAAATAACTTGGCTCCAAGTTCCACATTTACAGCGCCAAAGTCACTTTCACCTCACTCTCTCGGCTTCCGTCTGCTCCAACGTTTCACCCTTAATTCCTGCTGGCTTCTAGAAGCAGTAGTCCATCCTCCGTAAATTCAGGTTAAAAAAGATAAGATAAATTGAGCTGTTTGGCCACAATACCCAGCAATATGTATGGAGGAGAACAGGTGAGGCCTTTAGTCCCAGGAACACCATTCCTACCATCGAGCATGGTGGTGGTAGTATTATGCTCTGGGTCCGTTTTGCTGCCAATGGAACTGGTGCTTTACAGAGAGTAAATGGGACAAAGAAAAAGGAGGATTACTTCCACATTCTTCAAGACAACCTAAAATCATGGGCGCAGTTGGGTGTTCCAACAAACCAACAAATTTAGCTGAACTACACTAATTTTGTCAAGAGAAGTGGTCAAAAATTCAACCAGAAGCTTGTGGATGGCTACCAAAAGCAGTGAAACTTGCCAAGGGACATGTAACCAAATATTAACATTGCTGTATGTATACTTTTGACCCAGGAGATTTGGTCACATTTTAAGTAGACCCATAATAAATTCATAAAAGAACCAAACTTCATGAATGTTGTTTGTGACCAACAAGTATGTGCTCCAATGACTCTATCACAAAAAATAAGAGTTGTAGAACATATTGGAAACTCAAGACAGCCATGATTATTATGTTCTTTACAAGTGTGTGTAAACTTTTGATCCCGACTGTATATGTGCTCCATTTTCTTCTATATTAAAGAGATGCCCTACAAGGCATCACCTCAGCAAACTTTTGTTTAAAACAAACCTGAGTTCTCTCACGGTTGCCTGGCAAACAAACACTGGTAACAAAATCACAATATGCCCAGCCAAGAATTGATACAAAAAAAGGGTATCAACAACATTTGTATTTGTTTTTTTATTTTTGCATAAGGAGAGGGACAATGAATAATGTGTTAATTAGAATGTATTACTTTAGGCAATTTTTTTTTATACCTTAGCTAAAGAGGTCTCGTTGTCCCCGAAACGCATATGTGTTTGTGTGTTAGCAGGGCTGCACACAAACTAGGGGGAATATTTTTACCAAGCTCATTAAAAGCTAAGACAACAAAAGTGAACTAACCCCATTACGATTCCAGAGAGGAAGTAGTTAGACTAGTAAAAATAAGCCAAATGAAACAGAGCTTATGTTTATTGAATGCTAATTTAGTGTACCTTGGATAATATTGTATTATATGTAACAAGCTGTGCAGACCTAAAGAATTAGCAGTTACAATACTGTATATGAACAGACTAAGCATGTATTATATGACAAACCACTTTAGTCAGGAGGATGTAGGATCGAGTGTTTTGCGTCTTGCCTATCGGCAGTGACTGCCACAACAGATACATTGACTGTCCTCTGGGCAACCATTTCTGGTTCTTTCAATCAAAAAGCGTTTAATTAAGTTCTCTCATTTTCTCTTGACTGCCTGCTCCATCTACAATGCCTTCTTTGCTCATCCATCTCCTTCCCCTCTGGGAAATCATCTTTCTTTCATCACATCCGCAAACCTTTAACGCTTTTCCTCATTTGTCCATTCCTCATATCCTTCTAAGACTAACTACATTTACAGTCAGTTAGCAGTCAACATTTGTAACTATACTTAGCAATGGCAATCACCTCATTCCCAACCACTTGTTCCTTATTTTTCACTTTGTTGACTCTTTCTATGTTTTTTAAGGGGTGCAGAATCAAAGTCAGGAAAAGGGCATGCTGAATATATTCTCATGAACTCACAACTTGGCAACTTAGGCATGGAGAGCACCAGGATGAAAACCAGGTCTTACATCCTGATTCCCCCAGAATTATCCCAATTTTTAAACATCCATTCCTATTTTCGATGCTCAGTCCACTGATCGGAAGAAGATGCCACAGATGTATGGAGCACTCCCCAAAATCAATAATCATCATCAATAAACTACATTTCTTACCAGTACTGTAATCAGTGGAGGACAAATCTAAACATATAACTTGCAGAGAAAAGTGAACAGGAGCAGCCAAGCTAAAAGCTAAGCTAGCCGCTAAACTAGCTCGAAACAAAACAAGAAATAATTGCTTAGTAAACGTTAAGAAGTGTAAACGGACTCATGTTACAGCAGAAAATAAGCAGCTGTTAATAGGAAACAACACACAGATTACTAAGAGTCTAGAGCAGTGCTGTCAAACAAGTTTTAGCTCAGGGGCCACATGGAAGAAAATCCATTCCCAAGTGGGCCAGACTGGTTAAATCATGGCATGATATCTTGAAAATAAAGAACACTTCAGATTGTTTTCTTTGTTTAAAAGTAGACCAAGCCCATTTTGAAAATTTACAAATCGTAATGTTTTTTTGTTAGTTTTTTAAACTGACATGTAGCGGTTTATACTATTCTATCTTCATTTGTCATTATTTATAGTTTTTGAAAAAATGATGTGAAAATGTTCATTTGTCATGTAGGTTGAATTGAGTCTGGCAGAGTTTTAAAATGCTCCCATTGATGTTAATTTTAATTTATCAGAAGATTTGTATTTGTATTGTAACCATTTTAATCACTCTGTTAGATCTCTCTGTGAAAAGTGCCAAATTTTAGTTATTTATTTATGTGACATGAATAATAATATCACAATCAAATTACAGGACGCTACTAATGTAATTTACTAATTTTCCTCAAGTAATGTACTAACATCATGTGGTTTATTCTGTATACATGTAGCATCATCTACAACCAAACTTAAAACTTTTGGACTCATTTTATTAATCAAACATGAAGTTAGAAGGGTAAACACATTATTTCAGCATATTTACGTGCCCCCAGAAATTGCATGCCCATGCAGTCATTTAAGTACAACACGAAATCTACAGATTATCAAATAATGTTTTGGGTGGGGTTAAAATGTCACAGGTTACATTACATACAACATATTTGACAATCAAGGCATTAACGTAACAATCCACATTTACTAACATTACTATCCCTAATAAGCAGCATAGGTATATGGTGTCCAAACAGAAAAGTGTTGCCTCTATTTTTCGGTCTTAACACAACACATAGCTCCGCCACCTCTGAAGTCATGTACGCTCTCGCGGCAGGTGATACAAAGAATTGCTATGGCAACATCCAGTGGACACAATTAGAACAGCAGTCTCTTTCATTCAAGATTTCCAGCTCATTTTTATACCTATCAAAAAAATTTGGCGAGCCGCATAAAACCTGTTTGCGGGCCTAATCCTGGTTTAGAGAGGGGACAACAACTGTTTATAATATAACAACAACTGTTTGGCTCATCTGTTGCTCTTTAGCATTTACTGCAAGGCATACACACACAAAAAAAAGACGTAACAATCCATAAATGAGTAGTATTGTTACCGAGGGTAGTAACAGTATATGATTGATACTACATTGATGAGATTGATATTTTTATTTTCACAATTTTTTTGTTTTGTCATTTTTGTTCATGTTTACACATTCAGGAGGACTTTGAGGGTAAAAACAAACAGATTTTAAAGCATAATAATAGTTGTTTCTTTCGTTTAGTTATTGTGTACTATTGTACTGTTGACTTTGTTTTTATCAGATAATTGTATGTAAAAAAACAAATAATTGGAAACTAATTTGAGTGTTGTGGTAATAATGTTACACTGTCAATAGCAATCACTATGAATAAATAGGGCAGGGCGATATGGACAAAAAAGTATATCTCGATATATTTTTACTTAAACTCGATATTCGATAAATATCTCAATATATTTTCCAGTGAAAGTAAACATAGAAAGATGTTAATTTTTGAGCGAGATTTACTGAAATTGAAGTGCATGACAACTGTACTGTAAACAGTGAGTGGCACTTTTATTAACCCAGTTAGTCAAGATGGGTTTTAACAGCACAGACAATAAACTGTTTAAGTAGCACAGAATTACATAACATAAATAAAATAGAAACATTTCTATGTCAAATAAATAACATAGCTGTGCAAATAATACAACATATATCAAACTGAGATTTTAAAAAATTGCAGGCAGGCACTTTTTAATTCCCAGTCGACGATGTAATGGACTGCCACACACGTACGGTTCTGGTCAGCGCCAAGTAAGTGACTTGACTTAATTGTCCGGCTATGATCTTCCTCACTTCGGCATACATTTTTGGCAGCATTTCTCGTGCAAAATACAACTCGAGAACAGTTTTGATTTGGGCTTACATGGTAAACAACTCAAATGAATGTTTTATCCAGACGCATACATTTATTTGTCCAAATGTGGCCAAGTAGATGCATTGTGGGTTTTGTGGACGTCGTCTACATCGCTAAAAGAAAAATCTAAAGAAGAGAATCCCTCTGCCTGCATCTTCCACTAGTTTTTTTAATATATAAATCGCCCGCTTGAATATTCCCTCTTTCTTTTCTACGACTCTCTCGACGTCATTTGGGATGCCTGTTGTGATTTCTCTTCCTGGTTCGATGACCCGCCCTATCTTGCCTCTGATTGGCCTGTCCCTAATGTTTTGCCATAATCTCAACCAATCGTGACTCATCATAGTAAACAACCAACCAATCATGGATGTTCTAATACGTGCTTGCACATCTTGGAGGGAGGTAAGGGAGGGGTTTAGTAGCGAGTGGGAAGCGGAGAACAAGGAACACAACAAATAAGCGGTGTTTGGTCATTTTAACATGAAATGAATTATATCGCTATTACGATATTTTATTGATTCATATCTTGTTTAAACATATATCAATATGTCTTACAAACTCGATATATTGCCCAACCCTATGAAGAAAATAAAAAAACTTACAGTTTATACATGTGATCGGTGTCGGCCGATGCCACTCATAGATTATCAGTTAAAATGTAGTAGTTGTTACTGTTGAAGGAAAGAGCAAATGTTGTGATGCGTCTGTGAAATTACTGCACCCCTGTATGCTTAAAATGAACAAAATAAATACATATGACATGTTATTATTAATGTACCTTTTCCTATATTACATACATACTTACAGCGTGTATATACAGTAAAACGTTGGCTGAGGTTTTTGGATGTACCGTATTTTAAAGTGCTTTATAGGAGAAATTGAGCAAATCTTCGTCATTTTTTTGTTGACTTTTGCTAGTGTTTATTTAAAAAAGAAAAAACATGCGTGTGCTTGTCTCGCATAAGGATGGTGAAAGAGAAAAAAAAGTGAAGTTCCCCTCCAATGTCCTCGTCATTTCTTATGTTTGCTTATAGCAGAGCAGAATTATTATTGTATTATAACGAAACAAGACAATTAAAGGCCTACTGAAAGCCACTACTACCGACCACGCAGTCTGATAGTTTATATATCAATGATGAAATCTTAACATTGCAACACATGCCAATACGGCCGGGTTAACTTATAAAGTGACATTTTAAAATTCCCGGGAAATATCCGGCTGAAACATCGCGGTATGATGACGTATGCGCGTGACGAAGTCCGAGTAACGGAAGTTATGGTACCCCGTAGAATCCTATAAAAAAAGCTCTGTTTTCATTTCATAATTCCACAGTATTCTGGACATCTTTTGCAATTTTTTTAATGAACAATGAAGGCTGCAAAGAAGACAGTTGTAGGTGGGATCAGTGTATTAGCAGCGGACTACAGCAACACAACCAGGAGGACTTTGTTGGAGCGCTAGCCGTGCTAGCCGCGCTAGCCGCCGACTTCACCTTGACTTCCTACGTCTCCGGGCCGCCAAACGCATCGGGTGAAGTCCTTCGTCCTTCTGCCGATCGCTGGAACGCAGGTGAGCATGGGTGTTGATGAGCAAATGAGGGCTGGCTGGCGTAGGTGGAGAGCTAATGTTTTTAGCATAGCTCTGTGCAGTCCGGTTGCTAAGTTAGCTTCAATGGCGTCGTTAGCACAGCATTGTTAACCTTCGCCAGCCTGGAAAGCATTAACCGTGTATTTACATGTCCACGGTTTAATAGTATTGTTGATTTTCTATCTATACTTCCAGTCAGGAGTTTATTTCTTTTGTTTCTATATGCAGTTAAAGCAAGATGCTATCACGTTAGCTCGTAGCTAAAGCATTTCGCCGATGTATTGTCGTGGAGATAAAAGACACTGAATGCCCATTTCGCGTTCTCGACTCTCATTTTCAAGAGGATATAGTATCCGAGGTGGTTTGAAATACAAATCTGTGATCTACAATAGAAAAAGGAGAGTGTGGAATCCAATGAGCCAGCTTGTACCTAAGTTACGGTCAGAGCGAAAAAAGATACGTCCATCGCTGCCTCTCAAGTCATTCACTGTAACGTTCCTCATCTACGAATCTTTCATCCTCGCTCAAATTAATGGGGTAATCATCACTTTCTCGCTCCATTGTAAACAACGGGGAATTGTGAGGAATCCTAGCTCCTGTGACGTCACGCTACTTCCGGTACAGGCAAGGCTTTTTTTTATCAGCGAGCAAAAGTTGCGAACTTTATCGTCGATTTTCTCTACTAAATCCTTTCAGCAAAAATATGGCAATATCGCGAAATGATCAAGTATGACACGTAGAATGGATCTGCTATTCCCGTTTAAATTTTAAAAAATCATTTCAGTAGGCCTTTAAGGGCCACTGGACGTAATCAATGTTAAACTTGTGTTAAAAATAGCAAGGGCATACAGTAGTTTTAGGTATTGCTTAGTCAGAAATCTGCCTCCTTTATGTTAACAAACTCACTCAAAGTATAGACTGTCTATATTTATGGATATGTATACTGACATTTACAAGCCAACCAGGCAGTATTCAATAGTATTTAAGTGGATGTCCCATAAAGGGCTACTGGTCTTGCACCCACTGCTCCTTAACACCTTGTACCCAGAGACAACACAGCTGGTTACTCTGCATTCTTGTACTGTTTCATCAGTTAGGTGTTGAAATGAACACACATTTTTGAGTGTGTTGCATTCTTAGTAAGTAATGATACAAGTGGTACAATAAAATAATAGTGACAACAACACTCCATCCAGATGTCAGGTGAAAAATTGGACAGCAGGCAGATGGTGGGGGGTCGTGATGAGGTGCATCATTCTCCTATATGAATCTCAGACACTTCTTCTGTGTCTGTCTGACGTTGCCCAAGGGCTGAACTGATGTTAGCAAAACAACAAGCCCATTTTACGCTACTCATCTAATATAATAAATAAACGATGCTGTAACAAAATAAGGATGGGGTGGGTGACGTTACAGAGTAGACGATGGGAGTCATAAGAAAGTGGGAAAAAGGCATTTAAATAAAAAGAGAAACCACGTACAGATCCAAAGCTTCAAGACAGAATTAAAACATAAAACTATTCTGATTAAATTGAGCCGAAAAGTGAATACAAATTACCTTCTTAAGTTACTTAATCAGCACATTTTGAGTATGACACTCAGTGTGATGTTTCCATAATCTAATTTCTCCAAAAGTACGGCAGCATGTGTTTCCAACCCTTTGAATCTTTTTACATAATCAGGGCCACTTGACCTATTATCCCTTACTGCGCCTCCTCACTTACACAACTCTCCCACCTACAACACTCTGCATCTTTTATTTCCAAGAATCTTGGTTCAGAGAGAAAAAAGCTACCACCCTAAGTAAGTATTTAGCTAGCTGCTAATCATGAATAATACACATCAATATAAGGTTATTTGTCTGTTTAGAAAAAACAAATAATGGATGATTGTCATTATTGTCTCTAATTTAATTATTTAAAGTCATTTGACAGTCTTTTGATATTTACATCCCAGATCAGGGGTCGGGAACCTTTTTGGCTGGGAGAGCCATGAATAGGGATGATGTTTGATAAGAAATTATCGAGTTCGAGCCTATTATCGAATCCTCTTATCGAACTGATTCCTTATCGATTCTCTTATCGAGTCCAGATAGGTTGTTGTATATGGAAAAACACACACAATATTTGGTTTAACAAAAGCTCACTTTTATTATATAAGAAAACAATTTAATCTAATAAATAAATAAATATTGACTTTTACCCCCCTAAAAAAATAAAAAAATAAAAAAAAATATTAACTGTTGTTACCCAAAGTATATTAAGCGTGATTTTTCAGAAAAACAAATATATACAGTAACACAAAAACAACCTGTCTCTGTGATCACTATAGGTGTATAAATAATAATATAGTATTAAATAAAATCAGTCCCTTGGGCACAAAACTGAAAATAATACAGCTCTCCAAAAAGTGCAATTCTGCTGCTATTTGACATAACTGTTTGTTATGATGCTTTGACATTTTTGCACTTTATTTCTTTATTGAAAGAAAATTCTATGAAGAGAAAAGTTGTTTGCAAATGTGGTTACAATGCTAAAAAATGAAAAGTTAAAGCTAAAAAAAGAAATACACTTTATTGAGTTAACATTATTTCTTTATACAGGGGGAAAGATGTTATGAGCTAGGGAATATAACAACTACACTACCCAGCATGCAACGGGAGTGACGAGCATGCGCGGTAGCCCCGAAAAGTGTTGCATATCGTCACCCGGCAGCTAAGAATGAGGTTATTATGAGCACGCTGTGAAAGTAAACGTCAAGAACTCATCCAACACGCCCCGTCTGCATGATTTATAATTAGACAGACAACACATATACAGTGTGATTTTGTTTTGTTTACAAGTAAAGAAAAACAAAAGTTAAAAAAGGGAGATGGCATATATGTATGTGCTGCGGTTGCTTTAAGAACGTTGCGACAGCTGCCGTAAAGGAGGTGCGTTGCTAGCCTGGTTGTTATGTTTCAGGTTGGTCGTAAAAGTGTTCGTGTATTTTTACCCTGCTCAAATTTCTCAGTAAAGTTATTCATTGGATTATACCTTTTTGTTTTGAACTTTATTACACCTTGGAGCGCTTTTTCCCGTCCATTTTTTTCCTGCTTTCCCTATTTGCGCCTAATGACTGAGCTACGTGACGCCATTTCTTGTGATGTCACACGGAGCATTTCTGGTCGGGACGGGATTCGTTCCGAGGGATTCGAATAAAGAACCAACTCTTTTTATTTACTATAGTGGTCTCGATAACGGGTACCAGTTCTCAAAAAGGGATTCGAGTCCGAGGACTCGGTTCATTTCTTATCAAACAACCGGGAAAACCGGTTTCGAGTATCATCCCTAGCCATGAAAGCCAATTATTTTAAAATGTATTTCCGTGAGAGCCATATCATATTTTTTAACACTGAATACATCTCAATGCGTGCATTTTTAAGTAAGACCAACATTTAGGACCTAGATGTTAAGAAGTGTATCGACTTGACCCAATGCTTTCACACCTTACACTTACATTCTCACTTATTGTGTTGTTTCAAAACACACTCAGATACTGGTATCAAAAATAGCCCTTACCACCTCCCACCAATTTCTTTGGGACAAGAGCTCTTGGAAGAAGGTCAGTGGAGTGAAAGTCAGGTCTCGTCAATCTGTCTGAGGTTTTCTTGTGGCCAATCTTTTGCAGTCATGACAACCCTGCACCAATCAAAAGACTGTTTGTGACCCCACTAACTACCCACAGAATCAAGAAAGGTGAGAGACAAACATACTCATTGTGCAGCCTGCCTCCAGGTCCTTATTCAACAAACTAACCCGCTCATGCCTTCTTTTTTTACACTTCTGGTCTCCTGGTTCAACTCTGGCTTAATCAATGCTCTTTAAAGAGTGAATATATTAGGAGTTCCTAAAAAAGCTGAGTTAAGGGCAGAGTTGGAAGAAACAAGGGTGAATGTATTTTCTCAAGATGCTTTAATAAACAGAAGGGATGAAATATCCCTTCTTAGTTACTGTATGTACGTTTTTTGTACAGCGCTTACCTCTCATCCCGCCACATATAGACACCTCTCCAAAACAAGAACTTATTTTTATAGTTCATACCCCACCATAGCTATGTTACATTGTTTTCAGTTGTCTGCTTCTATAAAACACAACATGTATGCCAATTCCAAACCTTAATTGTATCTTCAATTGTTCAAAGACTTACAAAGACAAAATTAAAAGAACAAAAGTGTCATTCATGTTCGGCTAAATTATTTATGGGTGTTCATGCCGCTCGCCAAACAAGAACACAACTCACAAAAAGAAGACAAATCCATTTGGACTTCTATGAATAGATTTGGTGCAACCTGTTAACTGGTCGATTCTGCTCTGAATTCCCACACAGTACCCATTAGAATTGAAAGACGGGAAATGTTTTTTTAAGTCATGCATTGACTCGGTAATCATATACAAGCGGCCACAAGAGCTGAGATTAAAATATCCAGAACACCTTGCTTCCATTAACACAGCTGTGGAAAACCAGGTGTGGAAGTGTATGCAACAACTCTACAAGCTTACAGCCCAGCCTTTGACTAACGCGAATCATCACTCGCGATACTATTCAGAAGTCAGAACTTGGAAAAACTTGCGCACCGTTTGGTACATCTCACTGTCAACTTGTACTGCTTAGCTGACTACAATCCCCGCACAGTGAAGAAGCAGTACGGCAACACTTTGCAGAGTGGAGGTGTGGACATTGTCCTTGAATTTGTGCCCAAAACATGACTTAATTTTTGTTAAACATTTTTGATTAACAAATGGATTTTTTTAAATAAAAAGATAATATAATTTTAGTAAACTTTAGTAAAGTTAGTAAGTATTTTTTATGTTTTTAATACAGTGGAACTTCGATCCATTAACTGGTTCTTGAACTTGGTTCGCCGACCGAAACATTCGTACAGTGAAACAGATTTCCCCATAAGAAAGAATGTAAACAGGAATAATTGGTTCTAGCCTCAACAAAATTCCCTATTTTATATTATATAATGCAGACTTTGAAGACAGTATAATGTATATATACACTGTATATGTATCAAAATAATATAACAAGGTCCAAAACACAACAACAACAGCTGTCAATGCGCCCGCACACACACAAAAATCCCTCTGGTGCACTTTAAAATATTAGCAAATATTGTTGCTACAATAAAAAAACAAAAAGGAACATAATTTTACCTTGTGTCCTTGAATATTTGTGACATTTGTTGAACAGTCTGGGAGAGGTAAACAAACATGACCTTCCACATGTTCCAGCCCCTGCCAGCGTTAGCACAATCTAGCAGTCTGAGGCGCTCCTCTGTGGGCTCCTCTGTGCAGCGGTACTGCATTCTCCTCCGCTGTAATAAAGATCTCCTCTGGCATATTCTTCCAGAAAAGTCTGGTCTTATCACAGTTAAAAAGTTTCAGCGTCAGTGTTGTCCAAGCAGTCTCGCTGCATCGCGGGCATGCTGCACCTCTTTTGAAACTTTTCCAAAAACCCACTTCTCGCCTTAAATTGTTCTTCCGTGCTGGTTCCAGCATGGTCACTTTTGGACATCAAGTCGCCATAAAAATGGCCAACCTTCACTCAAATGATAACATCGGAAATGCTATCGCCGGCTTGCTGCTTCTCATTTAGCTACACGAGCAAAAACTTTTTCACCTGCTTTTGCACTTTGTCACCGTACTTGCAAAGATATTTAACTCCTTTGGCAAAGTCAGCAATTAAGGAGTTAACATAACATAAGTAACATAAGTTAGAGAGCGTTCTTGTTATATTTGACATCATTAATAAGTGTACCCTAGACAGATCATTTTCATTATTTGCTATAATGAAATGTATTTTAAACAGCTCAACATTAAAAGGACATGATTTAATGACAATAATTTTAAAAAAAATGCATACTGTGTGTTGGTGTCTTGCCAGATTTAGTATTCTGTAGAAAAACATAATTTGTATTCCTGCTTTACGAGCATTTGCATTCAGAGGAGGATCTACACTTCCATGTTTAAATAACAGTTCCATGCATAAATAACACAACATGTGGACTGTTATGATCATGTTTTGATTGTCAAAGATGTTTGGTAATACCCATCCATCTATTTTCTACCACTTGTCCCTTTTGGAGTCGCAGGTGGGTTGGAGACTATCCCAACAATAAATTGTGATATTTCTACCTGAATATATGCTTGTGATATTCTGTCCATTACATGTTGTACAAGTTAATGGTCTTTAAATGTCTGCATCGCGATGTTTGAACCGACCGTATTAATTAATAAAATGTAATATTCAGAATGCTAATCCTTCTGTAATTGAGGACTCGCCCAGAAGATGTTATAAAATAATTTACACATATTCCTCAACTGATGTACTAGCATTTCTTTAGGTGCCAATATCACAAAATAACATTACAAAACATCTCTGACAAATAGGGATGGGTACCTTTCACATTTAAATCAATACGATACTCCTGGTAACTGGGAATTGATACCGGTACTCAATGGTACCAATTTTTGTAAATGTGTTTAATAATGAAATCTTAAAATGTTTAAATGTTACATATGTATTTCTCTCATCCTATATATCTAAACAATATCCAATTATTTGCATATTAACATGTTTGCAATTGTTTTACAAATTTCTTTAACATAAAAACACTTAACTACAACAATGCAGTGTTATTATCTTAGTATTGCACAAAATAAAACCCGGCTCCATGTACTCCTTTGTTTTTCCATCTGGAAAATATGTGATGAGGGTCCATGTAGGCAGTTAAGGTAAAAACAAATAAGCAAAAGAGTATACAGAAAAATAAAGCCCTTTTTTATTTTATTTTTTTATGTATTTAACTACAAATAAAAGTGAAGCAAAAACTTTACATTAACATTACAAAGTACAATACGACGAACCGAGCTGATTATGCAAGTCAAGCTATTGCAAGTTAAAATGCAAAGCTAACATATTCTTATACTGTAGGCTTTTTACCTGGAGCAGACGTAGAGGAGGATGATGTTGTCATCACCAAATGTTAACGCCATTTCTTCCCCCGTGTTGTTGGCTACAGCAGAGTTGCTAAAGGTGCCAAATGCAGTTGTTGCAGCCGTACATCTAACTTGGCTGCACTCTTCAGCCGTGAGAAAAATCCTGTTTTTAACCAGGTGCTTCCTCAGATTGGAAGTATTCCTGTCACTTGCCTTAATTTTGGCGTCAGAAAAGCAGCGAGTGTAATCTACATCGGCATCGCATTTGGAAAAGCCGAGCCACATTTTAGAGCGTTTTCTATTTGTCATGGTTGGGTTTTTGTCATGAAACATTGATAGGTTGCAGATTACTAAGAGCATGTCCGCTTTGAAATCGCCTGTTTTCCTCTCAAGTGTTTGCAAGTACTCGCCACTCGCAAGTGCTAATTCAAACAGACGTGACGTCACGCTCAACCCAGGCACCCAAACATGGCATCGCTGGATCTTACGTGAATCGGTGCCTGGTAGTACCGACTGGTTTCGGTCGGTGCCAAAAAAAAAGGGCCAATTCCTTTTGACAAAAAATGACCGTAGTGTAAGACATTTTTATTTTGTATAGCGTAGCGCTTTTAATTTGATTGCAAAATGGCGGCGCATTGAAATGCAGCAGCTTGAAGACGCTCTTGGGAGTGTAGAGCGATTTGGCAAAAAACACCCGTCATTTCTGTCAATTTCATGGCTGGCTCAAAGCGTGAACACTCTGTGATCACATACGACCGACAGACAATTTTGGATGTGGATAGATCGGGTCGTTATAGACTGAAAGATGCATGTAGGGTGGACCTCCTCGCTAGCATGGGAATACTTCGCGGGCTACATCGAGCGGCCTTTGTAGCAGCGGAGTCAAGTACTAGCGGAGACCGTCAATGGAGGAGACGTAAGCGGTCGGAGCGGAAGCAGAAGCGGGGATGCCGAGCGGGGCTAACAACAAAGGCTAATCATCAAAGAAGCGTGGAGTGTCCGGGTAAGAAGTCATTTAAACTAGAACTAGCCGGCGCCAGGCTGGATAATCCCTGCACACATAGCAATTCTCTTAGAATAAAACACAACTCACATAATGTTTTTTCTTTTGTGACCGAGTCAGAGGCAGACATACATTGTACTGAGGTGGCTAACTATGATGCGTTCAGTTTATCGCAGCACCAAGCAAGCAATCTGAAAATTCCTGTCGTATCAATATCAATTCCTAGATATGGTCGAAACTATTTAAAGTGCACTACGCATAATAAACGCAACATTATTAATATTGCTACCTTGGATAATTTCAACAAACAATCCTCAAAACAGCCCACTACCTATAATATGGGCTTTTTAAACATAAGATCATTATCTTCCAAAACGTTATTAGTTAATGAGGTCATTAGAGACAACAAACTTGACGTCGTTGGTCTCGCCGAGACCTGGCTCAAACCAGACGATTTTTTTGCGGTAAATGAGGCATCTCCTCCTAACTATGCGAATGCACATGTTGCCCGTCCTCTTAAAAGGGGAGGGGGTGTCGCACTAATATACAATGAAAACTATAATTTTACACCTAACCTAAATAATAAATATAACTCGTTTGAGGTGCTCACTATGAGGTTTGTCACACCGCTACCTCTCGACCTGGCTGTTATCTACCGCCCCCCTGGGCCCTATTCGGACTTCATCAGTGAATTCTCAGAGTTTGTTGCTGATCTAGTGACGCACGCCGACAATATAATCATAATGGGGGACTTTAATATCCATATGAATACCCCATCGGACCCTCCATGCATGGCGCTCCAGACTATAATTGATAGCTGTGGTCTTGCACAAATAATAAATGAACCCACGCATCGCAACGGTAATACGATAGATCTAGTGCTTGTCAGGGGTGTCACCACCTCTAAAGTTACGATACTCCCGTACACTAAAGTAATGTCCGATCATTACCTTATAAAATTCGAAGTTCTGACTCATTGTCAACAAACTAATAATAATAATAATAACTACTATAGCAGCCGCAACATTAATGCTGCCACAACGACGACTCTTACTGACCTACTGCCTTCGGTAATGGCACCATTCCCAAATTATGTGGGCTCTATTGATAACCTCACTAACAACTTTAACGACGCCCTGCGCGACACCATTGATAATGTAGCACCGCTAAAGCTAAAAAGGGCCCCTAAAAGGCATACCCCATGGTTTACAGAAGAAACTAAAGCCCAGAAATTATAATGTAGAAAGCTGGAACGCAAATGGCGTGCGACTAAACTTGAGGTTTTCCATCAAGCATGGAGTGATAGTTTAATAACTTATAAACGCATGCTTACCTCAGCTAAAGCTAAATATTACTCAAATCTCATCCACCTCAACAAAAATGATCCTAAATTTTTGTTTAGTACAGTAGCATCGCTAACCCAACAAGGGACTCCTCCCAGTAGCTCCACCCACTCAGCAGATGACTTTATGAATTTCTTTAATAAGAAAATTGAAGTCATTAGAAAAGAGATTAAAGACAATGCATCTCAGCTACAACTGGGTTCTATTAACACAGATACGACTGTATATACGACGGACACTGCCCTCCAAAATAGTTTCTCTCTCTTTGATGAAATAACATTGGAGGAATTGTTAAAATGTGTAAATGGGACAAAACAAACAACAGGTTTACTTGACCCAATTCCTGGGAAACTTATCAAGGAGCTTTTTGTTTTATTAGGTCCATCAGTGTTAAATATTATAAACTTATCACTTTCCTCTGGCACTGTTCCCCTAGCATTCAAAAAAGCGGTTATTCATCATCTACTCAAAAGACCTAACCTCGATCCTGATCTCTTGGTAAACTACCGGCCGGTGTCCCACCTTCCGTTTATCTCGAAAATCCTCGAAAAAATTGTCAGGGCAAATCACTCTACGGAGACAGCCCTCGCAAAAATGACTAATGATCTATTGCTAACGATGGATTCTGATGCGTCATCTATGTTGCTGCTTCTTGATCTTAGCGCCGCTTTCGATACTGTTGATCATAATATTTTATTAGAGCGTATCAAAACGCGTATAGGGATGTCAGACTTAGCCTTGTCTTGGTTTAACTCTTATCTTACTGACAGGATGCAGTGTGTCTCCCATAACAATGTGACCTCGGACTATGTTAAGGTAACATGCGGAGTTCCCCAGGGTTCGGTTCTTGGCCCTGCACTCTTTAGTATTTACATGCTGCCGCTAGGTGACATCATACGCAAATACGGTGTTAGCTTTCACTGTTATGCTGACGACACTCAACTCTACATGCCCCTAAAGCTGACCAACACGCCGGATTGTAGTCAGCTGGAGGCGTGTCTTAATGAAATTAAACAATGGATGTCCGCTAACTTTTTGCAACTCAACGCTAAGAAAACGGAAATGCTGATTATCGGTCCTGCTAGACACCGACATCTATTTAATAATACCACCTTAACATTTGACAACCAAACAATTAAACAAGGCGACTCGGTAAAGAATCTGGGTATTATCTTCGACCCAACTCTCTCGTTTGAGTCACACATTAAAAGTGTTACTAAAACGGCCTTCTTACATCTCCGTAATATCGCTAAAATTCGTTCCATTTTGTCCACAAGCGATGCTGAGATCATTATCCATGCGTTCGTTACATCTCGTCTCGATTACTGTAACGTTTTATTTTTGGGCCTCCCTATGTCTAGCATTAAAAGATTACAGTTGGTACAAAATGCGGCTGCTAGACTTTTGACAAAAACAAGAAAGTTTGATCATATTACGCCTATACTGGCTCACTTGCACTGGCTTCCTGTGCACCTAAGATGCGACTTTAAGGTTTTACTACTTACGTATAAAATACTACACGGTCAAGCTCCTGCCTATCTTGCCGATTGTATTGTACCATATATCCCGGCAAGAAATCTGCGTTTAAAGAACTCCGGCTTATTAGTGATTCCCAGAGCCCAAAAAAAGTCTGCGGGCTATAGAGCATTTTCTATTCGGGCTCCAATACTATGGAATGCCCTCCCGGTAAAAGTTAGAGATGCTACCTCAGTAGAAGCATTTAAGTCTCATCTTAAAACTCATTTGTATACTCTAGCCTTTAAATAGACTCCCTTTTTAGACCAGTTGATCTGCCGTTTCTTTTCTTTTCTTCTCTACTCTGCTCCCAACCCGGGGTGGACCGCTAGCCTGTGCATCGGATGAGGACATCTCTACGCTGCTGACCCGTCTCCGCTCGGGATGGTTCCTGCTGGCCCCACTATGGACTGGACTTTCGCTGATGTGTTGGACTTTCACAATATTATGTCAGACCCACTCGACATCCATTGCTTTCGGTCTCCCCTAGAGGGGGGGGGGGGGGGTTACCCACATATGCGGTCCTCTCCAAGGTTTCTCATAGTCATTCACATTGACGTCCCACTGGGGTGAGTTTTCCTTGTCCGTATGTGGGCTCTTTACCGAGGATGTCGTTGTGGCCTGTACAGCCCTTTGAGACACTTGTGATTTAGGGCTATATAAATAAACATTGATTGAATGATTGATTGATTGAAACCGGAAACATGACTGGTTTGAGAAAGTGTCTTGACAATGTTTTGATGTCCGATCGACTGTTTGCAATAAAAAAAATCTCCTTCCGACATCCTGCCGACCGTCTTCCATTTCTGTTGAGCTTTTATGTCAACTTACTTACTAAATCAGTCACAGTATCAATCTAAATGCTATGTTATCACTGCACCTTAACTGTAAGTACCAAAGTCATATCATGGTGCGTGAACTGCTTTATGCTGATGATGCGGCTTTTACACCCACTCAGAGGCTGAACTACAACTGCTCGGCACATCTTTTGACTCTGCATGTCAAGAGTTCGGCCTGCGGATTAGCTTAAAAAATACAGTTGTCCTTGCCAAACCTGCAACCCTGAACCCTGCTGTCTCCATCTCCAACACACCTCTATCTGTGGTGGACAAATTCACCTACCTGGGATCCACAGACTCCAACACCAACAACCTTGATGCAGAACTTGACATACGCATTGGAAGGGCATCAACAATTTTTAGCAAATAGAAAAAGTGTGTCTGGCACAACAATAATCTTTCTTTGCTCCTCAAGGTACTTAGCACCCTACTATACGCATCTGAGTTATGGACAACATACCGCAGAAAAGAACATCGCCTCAATGTATTTCACTTCCTCTGCCTTTGTTCCATACTGGGCGTTTGTTGGAAGGACTGTGTCACCAACTCACTCATACTACAGAAAACAAGCTCCAGTGACCTGTACACAATTCTTCGCCAACGCCATTTTAGATGTGCCGGGCACATTCATCATATGGATGACGCTGGCCTCCCCAAACTGTTATTGTATGGCGAACTAACCAATGCTCTGCGCTAACAAGGACGTCCCCGCCTACATTTTAAAGACATATTCAAGAGGAACCTGAAATATTTCTCCATCAACGTTGACAACTGGGAGGCTCTTGCAAGTGAAAGATCCAACTGGCGTGCAGCAATCTACAATGGCTACAGAGTCTCTCAAGAGGCATACGAGTCATTCTTGAAAGAGAGACACTTAAAACAGGAAGCAGTTTGTCGCATGCGTCAGCAACTGCCATAGTAGTAGTAGGAGTTAACTGTAATCTGAAAACAGAAGTGAAGCACCACCCACAGATCGACGCGCGCAGCAGGTGTTTGCTGCAGGCGTTTGCTGCAGGAATGTCGCCTTTTCTCACGGCAAAAAATTGTCTTTTCTTGTCGGGAGAACAACTTGCCATGGCTTTGAACCTGATATTTCCATAAGGGAGCATTTACGTTATTCATTTCTGCTCGCTTGTGGCTCATCAACAGCAAGTGACTGCAGCCAACCAAACATATACAGAGGGTCACAGGAGCATTTCACATCTAGCCACTAATTGTCATTATCCAGATCGTGTAAGACAATCCCATCTTTTCCAGTATTCTTCCTTTTGTAGGCGAAAGTTGAAAGTCATGATTTAAAAGTCAGATGGTAGAGCGGTCATCCAGAAACTTGGGGGTTCCTGTCTTTGGGCAAGACACATCAACTACCTAACCCCCAGTGCCACTCACAATGGGAGTTAATGTGAATTCATGTTTGGTGGTGGTCGGAGAGGCCATTGTGATTGCCATGTTTCCATGAGTCTACCCTAGGGCACCCTTGACTAGGTTCTCAGTTCTCTATGTGAAGTACTTTGAGTGTCTAGAAAAGCACTACATAAATCTAATCTATTATTACTATTTGGTATTACTTTGTCTTTGGTTCTACATTATGAGCAGAGTGCTCATGATGAGCATTCAGTCTTTTTCAACATATTACTGGTATAAAATTCATCAGCTCTGCCCTAGAGTTGTGATAAATGAGTTGATTTTAATGTTCTATTATAATATTCAGCAATAATGCATGGCCGACAACACCAACATAAATTCATATTTGTCTTGAATTAAGTCATCCTTAAACTTGAAAGATCAAGTCGTCTTTAAGATTGAATATTTTTGTATTACTTTTGGTCTGTCTGGTATACACATTTTCCTCGTTTCTTTTGCAGGCAGTACACTCATCACATGCTGATGAATAATAGATGCTGGCAGTACAGTGCGAATTAGATAGAGCTATGATAGATGAATGTTTCATGCTGCCATTCATTGTTTATATGAATGTCGCCACTATCTCCATGCCTGTCTGCCTCTTCTGGCAACAATGGCACTCTGTCAATGCCTTGTGAATCTTTCATGCGCAAAGCATCATTTTACGCCATTTTCCCAACTTGCCCTGCATTTAAATCTAACAGGTCTCACATTAGCATTACAACTCTCCAATAATAAACTCATCTTTATTAATCTTTGACACTCGTACGCCCCCAGCTGTAGCGATGGTCTAAATATTGGATTTGGTGTTTTCTTTGTACTTTGTAAACACTTTGAGTTTGAACAGTTTCTTAAACTGAATTATTTTAGTAAATTTTTTGACTTCTTTGCTCAATCCATTCCATAATTAAATTCCATATACTGATATACTAAAGGTCTTAAGTGTTGTACGTGCATGCAGATGTTTTAAGTAGACTTTTCTCTGAGGTTAAATTTCTCCTTTTTTGTTGAGAATAAATGTTGTACATTCTTGGGTAGCAGGTTATAGTTTGCTTTGTGCAAAATATAAGTTGTTTGCAAAGTAAGTAGGTAAGTACATTTTATTTAAAAAGCGCTTTTCACGGATAAAATCACAAAGCGCTGTACAAAACATAGGTGAAGTAAAACAACAATTCAATTAAAACAACAGGGGCAACATCATAAAAAGGATAAAAAGTGGATTAAAAATGATAGTTAAAAGGTGCATTAACTAAAAGCTTTACTAAAAAGAGAAGTTTTCAAATGTTTCTTAAAAGTTTCAACACAGTCAAGCTCACAGAGGGACTGGTGCAAGTTGTTTCAGAATCTGGGAGCTATAGCCTGGAATGCCAGGTCTACACAGGTTTTAAAATGAGTTTTTGGGATCTATAGAAGACCCTGGCTTGAAGACCGGAAGCTGCGCCCTGAAGAGTAGGGGCATAACAAGTCAGTGTTGTACTGAGGAGCCCCACTATGCAACGCATGGAAAGTCAGGACTAAAATCTTAAACTCAATGCAGAATTTGACTGGAAGCCAATGAAGACTGGATAAAATGGGGGTAATATGGGCTGTTCTGGGAGCACCGAGCAAAAGTCTGGCAGCTGCATTTTGTACCGTATGAAGTCTCTTTAGTGTTGACTTGTTGAAAAGAATGAAAACGAGAATAGCAATAGTCAATACGAGATTAAATGAACGCGTGAATGATCATTTCAAGATCCAATTTTGACAGCAAATTTTTCACTTTACAAATATTTCTGAGGTGATAAAAACGTTTTTTGGTCAGTTGAAGACAGTGACCCTCCAAAGACATTGACTGAGGTTTCACATTGACTGAGGTTTCTTAGGCTGCTTTTAACAGATGTACCCAGAGCACTAAGGGAGTTCTTGATCAGGGGGATCTCTTTATCGGGAGCAATTATCAAGAGTTTCCATTTTGTTAGAATTTATCTGGAGGAAATTTGAGGGCAACCAGTTTTTAATACAGGATACGCATTCCAAGAACTCAGATAAAAAGTGAAACTCTGAATATTTAAAGGAGCAATACAGTTGAATATCATCTGCATAGAAATGATAAGAAACATTTTTGACACTACTGATCAACCTACCAAGCGGCATCAGGTACAACAAAAATAAACCAGGCCCCAGAACAGAACCCTGGGCCAGACAACAAGACATGCTGGACACATTGGACATTACATCATTAAAAGCAACATTAAAAGTTATTCCATTTATATAAGAAGTAAACCACTGGAGAACAGCACCAGAAAACCCAATCTCAGATTTGAGGCGATCTACCAGTACACTGTGATCCACAGTATCAAAGGCAGATGTCAAATCAAGTAAAACCAAATCTGTGTAGCGACCAGAGTCAGCGGCCATTATCACGTCACTGGAAACTTTCAAAAGAGCAGTTTCAGTGGAACGAAATGACCTAAAGCCAGTTTGGTATTTATGAATGAATGAATGAATGAATGAAATTAGTTTATTTCGGTTATATAATAAACCATTTTGTGTGATCAATTTAACAGCACAAATTATACATATTAACAATCATTCACATTCACACACAAAAAGAAAAGAAAAAGAATGACCGAAAAAGGAATAGGCTGAAGTCAAGGCTTATATTTGCCTATCCTATACATTCACTGAAAATTAGATTGCCTGGAACATCAACGTTCAAAAAATCAATGGGATGAAAGTGATTGTTACTATATTTTATAATTTTCTATTATTTCACCTTTCAAGGCTTTCTTAAACCTTAACAAAGAACTACATGTCTTCAACTCATCACTGAGCTTGTTTCACCATTTAACTCCTAAATCTGAAATACATTTGTATTTTATATTCGTTCTTACTTTACCTATTTAAAAAAATCAATATCTCCCGTAAATTATAGTTTTCTCCTCTTAATTTAAATAACCTAAGAATTTTGTTTCGGTTTCGGCGGCCGCGGGTGTTTGTACTGCGGACGGGCGGTGGTGGTGATGGTTGCTGTGGTACTGCCGGCGGTTGGCGTCGCTGTGTTGGGTTGGAGTGGTTGGGGGACTGTGGCTGGTATCTGTGCGCTTGTGGGGGCTGGCTGGCGTTGGCTTGCCGGCTGGTTTGGGGGCTGGCGTGCGGACGGGGTGCATTGACTTCTTCCCCAGTTGGGGGGCGCCATCCCCTGGCCGGAACTCGTATGGGTACGTTGCTGTGTGGATGGCCGGGATGCGGTGTTTGCATTGGGCATGGGGCTGTGCAGTTTTTCTGCGTTTGGTTGCTGGTATGGGCTCTGCGGGGTTGGGTTGGGGCGGGCGGCGGCTGGCTTTGTTTGGCGGGGGTGGGCTCGCGTGGCGTCACGCTAAAGTGGTCTGGTGTGGATTCCGGGGACTGCGTTCTGGTGGCCTGCCAGGCTTTTATTAATTTATTATTATTATTATTATTTTATATATATATATATATATATATATATATATATATATATATATATATATATATATATATATATATATATATATATATATATATATGTATATATATATATATATATATATATATATATATATATATATATATATATATATATATATATATATCAATCAGCTTTATTGTCCATTCTTACATGTACAAGACACATAAGAACTGAAATTACATTTTCGGCACAATCCCGCTAAGAGCAGACATACGTTACAGGGAGACAAGACGGGACCGCCAACGGATCAGCCTCACTTAGGCGCTCCTCAAAAAGGTGGGAAAAAGGTGACATTGGGGGGAGGGTGGAAGTAAAAAAAAATATCAGTCTGAGGCTGGACCCTCAGGAATGGTCCAGACTGAGTCCGAGGGAAAAAAACCTCACATAGCATGGCACACATAAACAAGGTACATTTAATCACAACAAACTCGCAACAAAGTCATCCAACAGGACCTTGGAGGCCAGCAGCTGCTGTTGAGCGCTGCTCAGCCCCCACAACCCCGGAGGAATAAAGCAGTGGTGAAGGCGTTGATTGGGGAAGGGTATGTGCGTGCATGTATGCCCAATTAACTTGGGTGAGATGTTGGATTGTCTTTATGGGCCGAGGCCGGCCCCAAGAGTTCAAGAGTTCAAGAGTCCGACCCAGGTGCTTTTGAAGAAAAGGGAAAGGTCAAAAGCGTCCATCTTTGAGGAGTCCTCGGGGGAGTGTTTTCAAACAGCCTGTTCCTCAAGGCCATTCGAGGGAGTCAAATCGTAGATTAAGATGTTGTTTTTTTCTTCGAGCAGTCAAAACAATGACATTCCTGCTCTATATGCTGGCTCTGACAATTCCAATTTATTCTTTCTGTAACATCATCAAGATCGAATCTACCTTGCGATTCAAATCAGCAATCGCTCCAGTCTGTGATCCCACAGCACGACCCATTCCTTCCATTGCGTTGAACAGCCTGTTGGCCCCTTGAGTGGCTGCCATCGTCTTCCGAATTTGACGATACACCAGAGCAATGCCCAGCCCAATCAGCAAATGCCCTGCGATCACAGCTCCAAATAGGTAGATGTCTTCCACGTCCTCGATGGAAAGGACTGAGAGGCACATGATTCTCCAAGTATTCCAGGAATCTCTCACGTACCCCGCAGCAATGGTTCCATCAGGGCAGCCAGGCTCCCCCGAGCCTCTTTTCCTTGTCGAAAAGACTGTGTCAATTGCGTCGAGAGTCCAGTTGATCAAATTCATTTTGATGTTTAGATTTGAGGACAGCTCAAGAAAAGAGGCTTCAAAATAGTTCAAACAAGACAAAAACAAAGAGAGCAAGCAGGGAAGGAGGGAGCGGAGAGAGATGCGACCGCCCTCACCAGTGGCAAGACAGAAAAGTCACAGTATCCAGACCAGACATATATATATATATATGTATGTATATATATTTTTATTTTATTTTATTTATTTAATTATTTTTTTAAATTTATTTTTTGTATTTATTTATTTTGTATTTATTTTTTAATAATTTTTTTTATTTACTTACTTTATTTTATTTAATTATTTGTATTTGTTATTTTTTATTTAATTTAATTTGTATTTCATTTTATTATTATTATTATTTTTGTTTAATTATTATTATTTTTGTTTAATCTTATTATTTATTTGTGTGTGGCGTCGGGCGGGTCTCGCTTCCTGTTGGGTGGGGTCGTGTGGCCCGACCTTGCGCTGTGGGGTCTCTGTTGGCGACTTGATGTGGTAGCGGCGCGGCGCCCGTGTCTGGTCTGGATACTGTGTCTCGGTTGTTTGGGCGGTGGTGTGTTTGTGCGGGTTTGGATTGGGGTGATGGGGTCTTTTGGTGGTGGGGGGGGGGGGGGGGTTGGTGTCTCTTGTTTGCGTGTTGGCGTTTGGGCTTGCTGGCGGGCTGGCGCTGGCTGGTCTCTGTGATCCTGTTGGCGTGTGGTTGCCGGTCGCGTTTTTTTTTTTGATCGCTTTGATTTGATTGGGTGGTGCTGGCTGTCTGGGGGTGTTGTGGCTGCTGTTTCTGCTGCCGTTTGTTTGTGGTGTGGGCGCCTGTGGCTGCTGGGTCTGGTGCAGGGGGGTGGCTGATGTTGTGACTGGTGGCAGCGCGCGCGCGTGGTGGTTGTCGGGGCTGACAAACTGTGTATATGTATGTGTATGTGTGTGTGTGTATGTATGTATGTATGTATGTATATATATGTGTATGTGTATGCATGTGTATGTGTGTGTATGTGTACATGTGTATGTGTGTGTATGTGTACATGTGTATGTTTAAGTGTATGTATATATATATGTATGTATATTTCTAGGGGTACGTTCTGGGCCTGCCTGTCGGGTGGGGGTCGGCGCCTCAGGCTACTGCATCCGGACTGCGTATCTGGAGCTCCTGGGTCCCACCGTCCATCCCTTCCGGGTGCCCGTCTTGGTTGGGGCCTGCTGGGTCTGGTCCCTGCGTCTACTGTGGTAGCTTGGTGCTGCAGGGTATTCCGAGGTGCTGCGAGTCGGCCAGTTGTTGGGGTAGCGACCTTGTGTGTCAGCATGTCTGTGATCTTCTTTTAATTCTTTATAAATAGATTTAATTATTTATTTATTCTTATTTTTTAATATATTTTATTAATATTATTATTATTATTATTATGTATTTATTTATTTTATTTATTTATTTCCCCTACCTCAGGGGGGGACTCGGCGGGGTGGTTGCTGGTTGTTCCATCTCCATCGTTGGGGTCCCTGCGGGTGGGGTGGGTGGTTCCCGTGGCCCCGTGCTGGGTGGTCCTGTGGCGGCCGGCTTGGGTGGGGTGGCCGTGGGCTGGCCTCGCCGCGCTCTCCGGGGGTGGGGGGGGGCTCGTGGGGGCCCGGTTGCCGGTGGGGCGGGGGCGGTCTTCCCGTCCGGTTGCGGGGGGTCTCCGGGCCCCTCGGGCGGGGCGTCCCGCCTTTCTGTCCGTGTGGGGTGTGGTCTCTCGCTGGCTTGGGGTCTGGCTGCCCCCTGCTTTTCTCGTGCCTTGTCCTCTGCCAGATGCGTCTGTCTGCGGCCTGCTGCTGGCCCTTGTGGGCGGCGCGGTGGGCCAGGCTCTGGGGTTCCTGTCGCTGTCCGGCTTGGCTGCGTGGGAGCAGTGGCCCCTGGTTCCCTGGGCACCACACCTACTGTTTGTGGGATGGGCTCTCGGGGAGGCTGGGGCCGTACTCTGGCTCCCGCACACACTGGGAGTCAAATGTATTGTACATGCAAATTCACATATACTCACACACATACATACAGACATACATAGATACCTACGCTCCCACATACATATACAAATAAATACAGTACATATTTACACACTCAAAGTTCGTACATCCACACGCACATTCATTATACAAACATACTGTATACACATACTGTACATATACATTCACTGTAAAAACATACATATACACATACTGTACATATACACTCACTGTACAGACACACACATACACATACTACACATATATATTCACTGTACAAACACACACATACATATACTGTACATAAACATTCACTGTACAAACACACATATACACATACTGTACATACACATTCACTGTTCAAACACACATACTGTATACACATTCTGTACATATACATTCGCTGTACACACATATACACATACTGTACATATACATTCACTGTACAAGCACACATATACACATACTGTACATATACAGGTACATATGCACACATACACTCATGCACATAATCACGTTTCATCAAACACATATTAACGTTGTTGCCCTAGGGTAAACTGGGTATAACACATGGCACACTGACAAAGCTTAACCTATTGTTACTATAACAATCTACAAGGTTAATGTAGGTTGCTTCTCTTTTTACCCCTCCATTTTTCTGCATTCTTTCGTATCTCAAGTTATCATTACGTATATGTATTGTTGCATTTGAACAATTGTATTGTTAAAGGTAAAGTATTGGTATTGTTTATTATCAATAGCACTATTTCTATTGGTATTCATATTGCTCCATTTTTAGTGTAATAATGCTCATTGTCATTTCTGTATTATTTTTTTATTTTCGCTAACTGCTTATTTGCTATTACTTTTACCATCATATTTGTACATGTCGTATTTGCTGATGTTGCTCTGTTGTTGTTGTTGTTGTTGTTGTTGTTGTTGTTGTTGTGTTTGCTGTTGTTGTTTTTGTCTCTCTGTCTAATCCCCCTCTTGTCCCCACAATTCCCCCCTCTGTCTTCCTTTTTCTCTCTTTCTATCCCCTCCTGCTCCGGCCCGGCTGCACCAAATGATTATATAAATACATTTAATAAAGTCAAAATACAAGTAAGGCAACAAGAGAAGTATCCTACACTTCTCTTTTGTAAAGTAAATCTGAACAGCCGATATGGGCATCTACATCTGCTATATGATTTGCCCGAGAAGCTGGGCAGGATATTATAAAAAAAATAAAAATAAATAAAAATAAAAATAAAATAACCTAAGAATACAAGCTGGGAGGTGTTGTTCTTTACTTGAAACATAATTTCCATTGTTTTTAAAAACACAATATCTGAAAATTAACACATTAGAACTTACAAATAATGGATTGGTAGGTTCATAGTAGCACGCTTTTTGTATTATTCTAATTACCCTTTTTTGAAGTTTAATTATTGGGTCTATGTTTGTTTTATAAACATTTCCCCAAACTTCAACACAATATGTTAAATATGGAAAAATAAAAGAATAATATAACATATGCAGACATTTATTATTCAGCATGTGTCTTACTTTATAAAGAATAGCAATGGATTTGGACATGTTTTCCTTTATATATTCAATATGCGGTTTCCAACATAATTTATGATCAATTATTATTCCCAAGAATAGTTCCATATACTTTAATACTTTACTTTTGCTTCACAATTTGTCCTTGCACCACTAAACACCATAAATTTAGTTTTCTTATCATTTAATGATAACGTATTAATATCAAACCATTTTTTTAGCTGAAGCAACTCAACCTCTATTATCCTTATGATAAAAATCATGCTGTTCCAAAAATTAGGTTCGCTGCTAAGCTACCATTTTTTCATGTTATTAAATGTATTCACTTCTGTGTGTACTCTCCTAATCAAAACACAGTCTTGTTGTCTGCAAATAGTACTAACCTGAAGTTATTTGTAACTTTACAAATGTCGTTTATATAGAGATTGAACAATTTTGGTCCCAGTATTCATCCCTACGGTACGCCACAGGATATATTTAGCGCTGTAGACGTGTGTTCGCCTAACTTCACTTATTGCTTCCTGTTGGTTAAGTAGCTTCTTGCTCAGCTCAAGACTAACTCTCTAATGCCATACAGTTCTAGTTTTTGATTAAAATATAATGATTAATTGTGTCAAATGTTTTTGTTAAATACATAAACACTGCAGCTGCACACTGTTAACCAACAATGCAGTAGCATTTGTAATCTCTTCTTTTATTTAGATTAATGCCATCAATGTTGAAATGTTAGCTCTGTATCCATATTAGTTGTCTGCATTTGTCTATATTTCTTTACATATTTGTCTAATCTGTTATCAAATGGTTAATAGTCAATATTTTTAGAAAATTGTGGAAGTAAAGAAACATGTCTGTAATTAGTAAACTGGTGTTTGTCTCCAGTCTCATAAATCGGTACAACTTTTGCTATTTTCATTTTATTTGGGAATTTGCCTGTTTGAAACGATGGATTAAATCTATTTAATAACCTTTATTAACTATTCCATATCAATTTCATTACAAACAGTTGAGGTCTTGGATTTGCATTTCTTCACAATTTTAGCTAATTCCTCTTGTGTCACGTCTGTGAGGAACATTTAGTTTGGATTTCTATCTATGGTGTCATTAAAGTCCTCAACTGACACTGCTCTTTCTCCAATTTTGATCCAATGTTTACAAAGTAGTTATTGTAACTTTCGAATACTTCCTTACTAAAGGTCTTTAGTGATGTACATACATACAATTGTTTTAAATGACATTTTTCTCTGTGGTTATATTTCTCTTCTTTTGCTGAGAAGAATTGCTGTCAATAAACTTACTTTTGGTGAAGATGTTTAAAGGGATTGTATTATGCAAAACTAACTGTTCTTACCTGTTGGCACCTACAATATCAGAGGGATATCTCCATAAATGGTAGAGGTTTACGCAAAGAGATTTGCGCGAGTCAGCCATTTTTATTCAGTTGTAGTCAAAAGTTGAAGTCATCAAGTTTCTTATTTTTCTCTATTCTCTCGTTGTGGGGCAGACTGGCTCGTGCTGGCTGTTGCCATTTCTAATATAAAGGAACGTATAGTTCAAACTTATATCTGTCAGTAGACTTGATATGAAAGCGCTAAACACTATAAAATGTAAGGACAACGTTAGCACGTAAACAAGACCGCCCACAAATTGCCGCATTCTGAAGAGACGGTCAGGAAGCGGCTTGAAGATGGCCTGTAAAACAAAATCTATCCCAAATTTTGACCAAAGCACTACTATTACATGTTATGTAGACCACAAGGAAGTGTTTTAAATGTAAAATAGAAATCATAATATGAACCCTTCAAAAGAAAACTGCACGATCACTGTGTTTGCAAAGAAAACCAAGAGAGTCCATTATTGATTCTCTGGAAAAGAGGAGGCAGATAACGGATGTGTGAGTTTGTCATCCGAAGAGAGCTTCATAAGGAAACTGCCTGTCAAGAGCCTGTAGAGAGGCATTCACTCTGACAAACACATGCATACATTTCTTAAAAAAAAAATACACCAAAGAGGAGGTGCCGGGAAAAGATGTGGAGGAAGCAAAGACTGGAAATATAATTTGTCTCACGTACATTAACTCCAAAACAAAAGCTGAATAATAAACCAAGTGACAGCCAAGGGCTTTTTTGGGTAGCAAATTGCTCCAGACTGCGCTCCAGAATGTTGCCGTCATTCAGAGCCATGCACATGATAATCTGAACATGGTTGAACGTGGTCGCACTGTTCAATTAGAGCCACTACAGGTGCCCGTTGGAAACGGAGGGAACACAACGTGATTAAATGAAAGTGCGTTGCAGAATGATAATAGTTTGGCTTGTCATGTATTTGTACAAGAAGTGAAAATAGAATAGAAACTTCGAAGGGATAATCATTAATATTAATATTTAATGCACATCATGCTTATTTGTATGTTATTGTTATTGTGTTTCGTTATCACAGAAACACAATGAGGAAAGCAGGTTACATATTTTTTTTAAATGCCATCCACTAAAATAGCATGTTGTTTGACTAGCATGTGTGTGCATGTGTGTGGTAGAATATACACACTGAGAGCTGCAGGGTGGAGGCATAAGGAGAGGGATGTGTTGAACAAGGGATGATAACGGGAGATAAAGGAGGCGGCAGAGAGGGAGGAGCTGATGCTGGGAGTGTGGAGGGTTTCTATTTTTATACCCGCATGTGTTATATACAGCGATAGGTGTATGACAGAGGCATTGGCATAATATGGTGCTTTCTATAGGTCTTCCTATTTGCATTATTTGCTATGAATTCATAAACCCCTGAAACGTTTAAAAGAGACTTTTGTTTTTTAGGCAAATCGCTGGAGTCTTTCTTTTTTTAATCCGAGGTAAGGTTTCAAGACACCCATAAAGCCATATAAATTGAATGCATTGAAATTAAATTGAGTCTACTGTGGACACAACAGTAAAAAAAACTTACTGTGATGAAATCAAATCAGGATTATACCCAGAAAACCAATTCATCACTTGCTAATCCTCAAATGATTGAGGTTTGGGAAAACACACACACACACACACACACACACACACACACACACACACACACACACACACACACACACACACACACACACACACACACACACACACACACACACACACACACACACACACACACACGCACACACACATGGGTAAAGTAACATTTATCAATAAATTTCAATCTTTCAAAAAAATCAAAACCATCTCACCAGATACCATATCAGGACAATTTACCAAATGCCATGCAAAACACAATTACAATGGCTACAGCCCCCACTATTGTGCCATTTCAAATATGTCCTCCCTCTTTGCGATGCATCTCTATTTGCAGCACTGCAATGCAGAAACCACAATCACTTATTGGATTATATGGCAATAAAATCAATCACTAGGTGCTGGGTCTGTCCTCCTCTTACCTAAGCCTTTTCTGATAATCTGCTCATTAGTAGCCTGACAAGTTGCACCAATTTCTGACTAATTGTAGTCATATTATACAATTACATCACCTGGTTCCAAATACAATTCAAATAGTACATGAAAGTAGATGAAGTTGACAGGAGATAATGCCATCTAATAACCTAACAACACAGTGACTCACATAAAGAGAAGTTATACTCCCAAACATTTTATTTTTTAAATGTCATGCTTAAATGTTTTTGCCTAATTTTATTTGTTGGCATACACTGTCATGTCCACAATCACACTCAGACATGTAAGCACAAAACCTATTTGTGATGGTCAAGTCAACAATAGCAGCCCTCTGTGAAATTCTAAAAGCACTTGGCCTCCTTCTCGATATCAATCTGCTTGTCCATGAGGCTTGGCTCCAATCTGTTACTGTTTCCCAGCATGCTTTCTGTATAGAACACACATCAATGACCTCACAGCTGGAGAGGAAAGCAGTCCAATTTTATGACTAAGAACTGCTCGACAGAGAAAGGACAGTCAATTGAAAGTAGATTGTCAAAGTTGTATCTAGGGATGCAACAATTAATCAGTTTTACTATTAACCGTGATTTACTATTAACCGTGATTAAAAACGTCACCGTTAAATAATCGCAAAAGCTCTACTACTTTACAGTTCTCCTCACTGTAGTGGTACTAGAGATGGGGTATGAACATTTCATATCGTATCATGTCATATCATATCATATAATAATTTCACGGTTATTATTGTCGCAGGATTGTTTAATGTGCTCAAAAAGTATTTATACACACATTGAAATACTCAGTTATTATTTTTTTGAAAACACACTATTTTGCAAGTTCTGTGTTTCTTATTCTTCACTAGTAGTGTTTTAGTCATAGTATTTTATCTGTTTAAATGGATAAGCTTGAATTATTTTAAAGGAGTTAAATTATGATTGTGGCTACATTTAAAGCACTTCCTTGTGGTCTACATAACATGTAATGATGGTCCTTGGTCAAAATTATGCATAGATATACTACTTACGTATAAAATACTACACGGTCAAGCTCCTGCCTATCTTGCCGATTGTATTGTACCGTATGTCCCGGCAAGAAATCTGCGTTCAAAGAACTCCGGCTTATTAGTGATTCCCAGAGCCCAAAAAAAGTCTGCGGGCTATAGAGCGTTTTCTATTCGGGCTCCAATACTATGGAATGCCCTCCCGGTAAAAGTTAGAGATGCTACCTCAGTAGAAGCATTTAAGTCTCATCTTAAAACTCATTTGTATACTCTAGCCTTTAAATAGACTCCCTTTTTAGACCAGTTGATCTGCCGTTTCTTCTCTTTTCTTTTCTACTCTGCTCCCAACCCGGGGTGGACCGCTAGCCTGTCCATCAGATGGGGACATCTCTACGCTGCTGACCCGTCTCCGCTCGGGATGGTTCCTGCTGGCCCCACTATGGACTGGACTTTCGCTGATGTGTTGGACTTTCACAATATTATGTCAGACCCACTCGACATCCATTGCTTTCGGTCTCCCCTAGAGGGGGGGGGGGGGGGGGGGTTACCCACATATGCGGTCCTCTCCAAGGTTTCTCATAGTCATTCACATTGACGTCCCACTGGGGTGAGTTTTCCTTGCCCGTATGTGGGCTCTGTACCGAGGATGTCGTTGTGGCTTGTACAGCCCTTTGAGACACTTGTGATTTAGGGCTATATAAATAAACATTGATTGATTGATTGATTGATAGATGTTGTTTTACAGACCATCTTCAAGTAGAATTCTTCTCTCCATCTCTTCATTTAGCACTTCCATATCACGTGTACTGAAAGATATAAATAACAGTGGAGGATGCATGTGCATGTACAAGCCAGTCTGCCCCACAACACGATGATAGAGAAAAATAACTTATTGACTACAACCTCGGACTATAGTGGACTCATGCAAAGCTCTACCGGTAAAACTTTACCATTTATGGGGATATCCGATCTTTTCACCAATTTGAAAAAAACGTTAGAATTTCGACTAATTCCTCCACCTTGCCTCCATTGTTTGATTTCAAAATTTCAGGACTTATGCAGAGCCCAAAATACACAAAAATAGGTAGAGTACAAATAGGTAAGAAAAGTTGGTTTTGCATAAAAGGTTCCCATAAACGCACCGTAAAAACACCTGCGTCTATTTTCCTGGGTATTGAACATTCACTCTGAAAGACACCTCGTTTATATTTGGGTATGTTGTTTCATAATGGGAAAATACGTTAATGTATCATGTTTTCATGTTAGCTATCGTGCTGGCGCTAGCCCCTGAGTTTGAGCAGTTATTAATCACAGTTTTTCGATAATTTTAATTACAATTTAAAACTAATACTAACCGTCTGGAGTTTTTTTTATTATTAAAAAATGTTATCGTTACATCCCTACAATATATACAATATTATATACATATACATATATACATATATATATATATATATATATATATATATATATATATATATATATATATATATATATATATATATATATATATATATATATATGTGTATGTATATATATATATATATATATATATATATATATATATACATATATATGTGTGTGTGTGTGTGTATAAATATATATATATATATATATATATATATATATATATATATATATATATATATATATATATATATATATATATATATATATATATATATATATATATATTAAGGCTGCAGCTAACGATTATTTTTCTATCGATTAATCTATAGATTATTTTTTCGATTAATCGGTTAATCTATAGATTATTTTTTTCGATTAATCTATAGATTATTTTTCCTTTTACCGATTATTTTTTTATTCAAAATGAAGATGAAAAAATAAATGTAAGCCCGTTTTTTCAAAAGGCATGGCTTTTATTTACAAAAAAAAAGAAGTATGGCCACTCAGTCAACATTGACAACAACATGACTAAATATTCTGTAACAATGTAAACATTTAAAACTTTTAACATTTAACAAAATTAAAAGTAGCTTATATGCTTTTTAATGTGCAAATATAAAAGTCAACATCCAGTGCAAATCTTAATATTCTGCAATAGTATAAGCATTTCAAAAGTAAAAGTATTGCTTATTTTGCTTTAAAATGTGCAAAAATAAAGATAAACATCCAATACAAAAAAGTGCAAAACGAAATATTCTGTAACAACAGTGTAAACATTTCAACAAAAGTGAAAGTATTGCTTATTTGCTAAAATGTGCAAAAATAAAGATAAACATCCAATACAAAAAAGTGCCAATCTAAATATTCTGGAGCACTGTAAACATTAAGTATTGCTTTTAAAATGTGCAAAATAAACATCCAGTCCAACACAGTACACAATAACCAATTCTACTCATTCCAGTGAGTGACTAACAGTTGTAATGAAGAAAGGTTAGCATGTCTACTTGCTTTGGTTCTTTTCTTGTTTACAATATTCCCAGCAGCTGAAAATAGGCGCTCAGAAGGGGTCGATGTGGCTGGAACTGAGAGCTAATTAGCCTTCACCTCAAGCCAGGATTGCGAGTGAGCTGAGCTGCAGTTTAAGTTTCTAGAAGGTCAACGGGCTCATAGTGATGTTACTAGTAGTTGACTGGGAGGTGTTTATTATCATTTGGGGAGAGTCCGCTGCCTGATGCTCACCTGCTAAACACCTATCTGCTCCACGCTGAAGCGCTGACTACATGCGCTCTGAATACGCGCTGCTGATTGGCTGATAATGCTTCGTGTGTACCAATCAGATGGTTGTGTGGGTGGGACAATGCTGCGTGTGTACCAATCAGATGGTTGTGTGGGTGGGACAATGCTGCGTGCTGAGACAGAGGCAGACGGAGCAAAGCAGCTTGTTAAGACTTTTGCTTTAGCTTAGAAACTCGTTCGGTACACCCCCGTACCGAACCGAAAGCCCCGTACCGAAACGGTTCAATACAAAACACGTACCGTTACACACCTAGCAGATACAAATGACACATTCATGTTTTTGTGTAATGATGACAACGTATACTCGCGCGGACGATTGACTAGTTGATGGTTTTCTTTTCAAATGTTCGTTCATAGCCGTTGTGCTGCTATGATAGGCCATTTACGCTCGACACAGTGTGCATACAACAACATTATTAGGCCGTTTAGTGAAATACTCCCACACTTTTGACCCCTTTTGGAATGCTTTTCCCCCCTCGCTCGCACCGCTCGCATCGTCTTCTTTGTTCGTCTGCTTTGCGCTTCGCCATGACGGTAGTGTGACGTCATTATGCGACGCGTCGACGCACCAAAACGGCGTCGACGTATTTACGTAACCGATGACGTCGACTACGTCGACGCGTCGTTTCAGCCTTAATATATATATATATATATATATATATATATATATATATATATATATATATATATATGTACTTACTATTAATTCTGGGCTTCAGATTGTCCTTCATATCTTTTTACATTTTTGTCTGTATGGATGTGGAAAGTTATGAAAGGGGTCCTATTAGGATTTGTTTTCTACATTCAAAATATTTTCTTGTGGTCTACATAACATATAATGGTGGTTCATTGGTCAAAATTCTGCATAGATTAAGTTTTACAGACCGTCTTTAAGTCGCTTTCTAATCATATATTAAGGATGCGCTGTTTTGTGGGCGGTCTTGTGTACGTGCCTGCACTTAGACTGTGTCTTCTCCTCTTCAGCTATGTGGTAGTTTTTAGCGCCTCCATATCGAGTCTACTGACGGATATAAATTAGAACTATACGCTACTTTGTATTAGAAAAGGCAACAGCGGGGGTGGAATGTGCATGTACCAGCCAGTCTACCCACAATAAGAGGATATAGAAAAATAGGTAGTTTATTGGCTAATACGTCGGACCACAATGACGGGTAAATATTTACCATATATGGAGACATTCGCTGACATCACCAATTAGAAAAATGTTACAAATGGGTTAAATCCGGCTCGTTTGGAGGAAGTATGAAGGAAGACCAGATTGTTTTATAAATATCTTCACCATACCTCCATGGCTTAAATTAAATTTTTCGGGACTTATGCAGATCCCGAATACACAAAAACAAAACATAATTTCGGTCTTAAAAAGGCTCAACAAGTCTTACATTTGACTTGTTGAAACACGCAGATACCCTGGAGATGCCTAATTTTAAATGTTGTATTTTCAATGTTTGTTTTTCACATTTTGTCATTTTGATGTCCAAAATTATAGTCATCATTATCAATGTTCTAAATTAACAGTTGATTAGAATGCTTCAGATTATGCTAAAAGTCAAAAAGATCATTTAAAAAAGCATAAAGAAATTCAAAATTGTAAGGGAACTAAACGATTTTCAAATTGCAGAAAACAATGAAAATGGCAAATATTTGACATTATTTATTGTCCAGTTTCACAATAATTTAATGTCATTCAAATGTAATACTACCAATAATTTTGGGATTGATAATATATGTGCTGATGTAAGGTTTGCCCCTACAGCACACAAACATACACAGTATATGCCTTCCTCTAAAATTTGAAGAATAATGTCAAAGCAAAAAGTGGAATAAATAATAAATAAATAAATAATCTCGGGGTGGCATGGCGTAGTGGGTAGAGCACCCGTGTCAGAAACCCGAGGGTTGCAGGTTCGCTCCCCGCCTCTTACCATGCCGTTGTGTCCTTGGGCAGGACACTTCACCCTTGCCCCCGGTGCCACTCACACCGGTGAATGAATGTTGAATGAATGATAGGTGGTGGTCGGAGGGGCCGTAGGCGCAAATTGGCAGCCACGCTTCCGTCAGTCTACCCCAGGGCAGCTGTGGCTACGAAAGTAGCTTACCACCACCAGGTGTGAATAAATGATGGGTTTTTAACATGTAAAGCGACTTTGGGTACTTAGAAAAGCGCTATATAAATCCCAGGTATTATTATTATTATTATTATAAGTGACAAGTATGATCCACAAGTAGACTGCAGATGATTAAAGAAGCCTGGGTCTCATTTGAATCGGTTTAAAAGGCATTTTCCCCAAGCTAAAGCAAGCTACCCACATTGTTTCTGTGCTTCTGCACCGGTGCGAAGCATCCATCCATCCATTTTCTACCGCTTATTCCCTTCGGGGTCGCGGGGGGCGCTGGAGCCTATCTCAGCTGCAATCGGGCGGAAGGCGGGGTACACCCTGGACAAGTCGCCACCTCATCGCAGGGCCAACACAGATAGACAGACAACATTCACACACTAGGGCCAATTTAGTGTTACCAATCAACCTATCCCCAGGTGCATGTCTTTGGAGGTGGGAGGAAGCCGGAGTACCCGGAGGGAACCCACGCAGTCACGGGGAGAACATGCAAACTCCACACAGAAAGATCCCGAGGCCGGGATTGAACTCACGACTACTCAGGACCTTCGTATTGTGAGGCAGATGCACTAACCCCTCTGCCACCGTGCTGCCCTCTGTGCGAAGCAATGCCCCTATTTTTATTTTTTTCAAATTTGTAATGATAATGTGTTTCTGACTATGTGACTCATACATAATTGTCAAATTGTGTAAAACTCACAGGTGGGAGAGTGTCCAACGCTTTAGTGTCTGGCCACACAGAGCCAAGTCAAGAGGCATGAGTGAGAAGCTGCTCTGCTAACAGCCTTCTGCTGCCAGACTGAACCACCCGGCCTAGGAACATTCATTATGGTCCAAATCACTTGACAACAACATCCATCACCACAGCCTGATCTATATTCACTCATTAGACTGCTGCTATCATCACGCTCCAACTCTTATTAGCCACACTGGTAATGTGAGAGGATAGAAACCTGGATGGATACCCCCAGATGGTACTCAGGTTTTAGTCATGTGGACAACTCACTCAGAATGCAAAGTTCTGCTTATATAAGCAGGAGAGTAGTGTATACAGTAAATTAAGGTTGGTGTTTTTTCTTGAACTCAATGAAAGTGCAAGACAGTTTATCATCTGCTCTTATCACTTAAAAGGGACCTATTATGAAAAAACTACTTCTCTTAGTACCTGTTTTAGTGCATTTGGGATCTGAATAAATCCTGAAATTTAGAACTCAAACCACGGAGTCATGTAGATATGTATAAAACAATCTTGCCTTCCTTCATACTTCCTACAAACAAGCTGTTTAGAGTTTGCCTCATTTGTGATGTTTTTCCCACATGTGACGTCAGCAGGTCTCTCCATATATTAGGGGTGTAACAATATCAAAATCTCACGGTACGATATTATCACGGTATTAAAGCCACGGTACGATATTATAGTGGTATATGTAAAGTGGTATATGTGGTATGTGGCTAAACACACTTAACACTACAAGCGGTAGAAAATGGATGGATGGATGGATGTAATTGAACATAGACATAATGCAAAAATGTTTAAATCACATTTATTACTACAAACGAGTATTCTTAAGTGCAAAGAATTGTGCATTTTAAATTGAGTCGATGAAAGCCAGATAATACTTTTGTGTTGAGACGCGAGCATATGTTGCACCGACTGGCAGTATAACAATGGTTGCATTGCGTGATGAGCACCTCTCCCCCAAAAGGAGATTAATTAGAGATTATTGTTTAAAATTTAACCTTCACACGTTAGGTACTGCCATTAATGTTTCTGTTTTGCCAAATGTCAGATTAATTGTAAAAATACAGATATTTGACTGCAAACAATGTTTTTGTCAGATCATTATATTGTAGGGATGTAACAGTAAACGGTAGAGATGCGCGGATAGGCAATTATTTCATCCGCAACCGCATCACAAAAGTCGTCATCCACCCGCCATACACCCGAACTAACATTTTATCAAAACCACAACCGCCCGCCACCCGCCACCCACCTGTTGTTATATATCTAATATAGACGGTGCAAGGCATTAGCGAGGTTAGAATTCTTTTGCCTGTTAAAGAAAGGATACTGATCCAATGCAGCAGAGACATTCAATGCGTGCCACGCATTAATATCTCTTGGCCACGCATTAGAGGCTAAGAGATATTAATGCGTGATAATATTATTTATCATTATTATAATATTATTGTCATTTCCATTAAGAAAGTGTTGACTATTATTGTTATTTTTTTTCCCTGGTCTTTAGTATTCCCTTTTTTAGTTTGTCGCGTACCACGTTTGCTGCCGGCGTTGCCATCTTTTTATTTTTTTCTTCTTCTTCCGTTGTGTTGTGGTGTGCTGTGTCATGCCAAATTTCTTCCCCCTACAAACCCCCCCCCATTTACTTCCGTGGTCATGTTTCCTCTTACGTCATTGACAGCGACCGATAGCACTTCGGCTTTGACTGCCCGTTGCTGGAAGGATACTTCGTCTTTGACAGCTGCTGGAATCTGAAGAAATCGATTGTTGTTGGTTTTTGTACAGGCGCGAAACAGGACAGTCGCGTGCCGGTTAAGGACCCCCGGCAACTTTGTGACTTTATTGGACGCAGCCCCGGAAGTAAATGGGGGAAGGTTTTTGTAGGGGGAAGAAATTTGACGTGGCAGCTGCAGCAGTGTCTGATGAATAATTGCCTGTTTCAAAGAGTGCTGCTCGTTTTTCGTATGTGGGTAACAACATTTAACTATGTATATATATTTACGAATTGGTTCAACCGCCACCCGCCCGAATCTATTTAAAATCTATTTTTTTCGTCATGCATCTGCCCGACCCGCGGATTATCCGCAGACTCCGCGGTTGTGTCCGCAAACCGCGCATCTCTAGTAAACGGTAATAATAACTGCTGCAAAACTCCTGACGGTTGGTACTATCGTTTTGAATTAAAATGATGGAAAAACCGTGATTGATAATTGCACTTGATAAACTCACGGACTAACTGGCACCAGCTTATTAGCTTAAATGTTAACATGAAAACAAGAGGCATTATGGATGTTAATGACCCAAATCTAAATTTATACAAACAAACTGCTGTCTGAGCAATTAAACTATTTAATTATGCATGTTGAACCTATAGGTTGTGCACTCATAGAACAAAGGGATCGATCTATACTCAGAGAAATACGAGACTGGAGGTATTTTTACGGTGCAGTCAAGGACCAGAGTAGGACACTACAACGCCCACCAAAAATAATAAATAATAATAAAATATTTTATTGCTCAAGCACTTTTCTCATAAATAAATCTTTAAGTGCTAAAAGACAAATCAATATTTAAAACAGATACAACACTAAAACTAAAACACTATCAGTGAAGCATAGGACACACATGCAAAATAGTGTGTTTTCTATCAGTGTCTATAGTTTTTTTTTAATAATGTGTATAAATGTTTTTTGAGCATATTCAAAATTACAGCGATACTGTAACCGTGAAAATTTTAATTACGATAATCGTGATATTAGATTTTCATATTGTTACATCCCTACTATGAAGTATTTTTTTGTACACACACGCATTGTATGTCAATCAATTAATCACATTTTATATTGGGGGGGCATTTTTATTTGAAAAATGTGTGATCGTTTTACGGTACAAATAACTATTTGGTTTAATCTTGTAGGAATACAAGCAGATTACAGCAGGATTTAAAAGGGCATAGTTGCACCAATGATTTAGTCTCTTATGAGTAAAAACCCCGACCATAAGCAATTATAGATAAAACCCCATTGTGTTCACTGTGCAGACACACTCATTAGTAAGTGGAAAATGATTTGTGAATGCGAGAATTGAATGCGAACGATAATTCTCCATATATTTAGGCCAGGTTATAGAATCAATTGTCTCTTATTTCCCTGCAGTGGTTGTGATAAACGCTGCCAGGATCCATCCAAAGGACTATGATTAATTTCCCGACTTGTACGAGTATGTCACTGTTACATTTGTTGCACTTACACATTTACATTGTCAGTAAATGCATGCTTTTCCTCACACTCACTCTCCATGTATGCGTTAGTCTTTGTCTGCCTACTCTAATTTATAAATTGCCCAATGATGATTATGCCTGGTGACAAAAGCAATTGTTCCTCAGTCTATATTAAATCTGTGAGCATTAATGCTTGTCTATGAAACTGATCCCATAGGGCATGCGTCTGTTGAGTTACTTTACCACCTTGAGTGCTGTCTCCACCCTGGCTGAATTCACTGTAAATCATGTTATTTTCAGTGTCAACTGAGGGGGGATGGAAGTCTCTCCGAAGCTGGTGCTAACTACACCTTCTTCTGAAAAGGGAAAGAGACTGGAGAGTGGCGGTTTCGTGATCAAGACATCGATCATAAATCACCATAACCTGCCAACAATCCCTATAAATGAACCTCTCGTGACCCTTCGTGTGCCGCTTCCTGACAACAAACACCTGACCCTGATCTCAGTCTACGCACCAACCCTTGACTCTGAAGATTATGTCAAGGAGTATTTTTACACTGCCCTGAGCCAGACCAGGCATTCAGTGCAAGCAGGGCCTTGGATCTTGCAAATCAAAGTGCTCCTCCTCCTTGGCTTAAATGCCGAGCTGAATCAACAGAACCACCCTACCAACCCTGTCTTGCAAAGCTTTCAGGAGGCAAAGCAGAAAAGTCAGCAGAGGCTTCGAGAGATCCAGAACCTTTGGTGGAAAGAAAAAGGAAATACGATCTAGTCCTGCACTAATGGCAGAGACCTTGGCGCTTCTATGTTGCAACAAAATAAATCTGCGTATTTTCCAACACCCTTCAGACTGCCGACAGGTAACGGCCGCAGAAGATCAAACCATCATTCAACGGTGGAAAGAACACTTTCAGATGCTCCTGAATCGCCAATCTACCGTACGTTCCCCCATCACCCCGTCAGGCATTAGATATCAGTCCTTCTATCCTACACTGAATTTAAGAAGGTGTTCAGACACATGAAGGCATGAAAACCCCCCGGACCTCCCTTGGAACTAATCTCTCATGGGGGCATAGCCATGAAGACCAGGCTATGCACGATGATTCTGCGGATGTGAGAGACTAAAGCTGCGAACCTGAAGTGTGCCAGCATCACAACCATCCTTGAGAAGGGGGATATCTCCATCTTTGGAAAATACCACGGCATCTACCTCCTCAGCATTGCCCGATAGATTTTTGCTCGATGAGATCCTGTCTGTCTCCGAGGAAGTCCTTCCACAGTCATAAAGCATCGACTCCCTCGTCAGATCGTGTTCTCTCAACAAGAATCCAGCACAAGACCTGGAGGAGCCGCCACACTTCAATCTCGCGACCAACTGAAGGCTACTCTCCTCCACCGCAACATGCCAACTGGAAGACTGTTGCCGAGGACCGCACAAAGTAAAAGCACACCACCATTCAGGGAACAAATTTACAGGTGGAGGCTAAGAGACAACAATTCAAAAAACAGCTTTTCCTCCCTTGCCTCCCTTGCTTACCATTACTCTTATCTGCAGAAGGAGTTCTACTCTCTTACGCTTTGCTCTGAGTGTGAAAAGCCACATCAGACATCATCACTCCCTGATTAACAACAATTAAGACTCCAAGTGTCTGATATAGGATCACTATCACTATCAGCGACTGCCTGTTGCAAAGTTTTTGGAAACATCTAAACAAGGGGTGCCCACATTTTTTCAGCAGGCGATCTGCTTATCAAACTGACCATGTCGAGGTGACCTCATATATATATAAAAGAATATATATGTTTAGATGTATGTATATATATATATATATATATATATATATATATATATATATATATATATATATATATATATATATATATATATATATATATATATATATATATATATATATATATAAATAATATACATATATATAAGTGATCTTTTTTGTTAACATGTTAAAGGTGTTTAATAAAAATACAAGCATGTTTAACGCATAAAGATTCCCTTGTTTTATGACGACAAGAATATAAGTTTGTGTATTACCTTATTCTCATAACTTGCATTGATTATAATCAGACAGGATTCACAGTAATCCTGATAAATTCCACAACTTAGAATTTACAATGTGGAGGGAAAAAGTCCTCCTCTCTTTCCAATATCACATGAAAGTGGTTGGTTTTTAGCTTCTTATTTGTCATGCTTCCATACTTGTTTTTATACCCTTTACAAGAAATACATCGGAGTTAACTCCGTAGCTTGCTATCTTGTATGTACTAGTTTTCTGAGACTCTTATTTTATTAGCGCAGACAGGATGGAGCAGTACCTTTATTGTGAAGACAGAAACTGTGCTGTCGGTCTTTACACTTTTGACAGCCGGTACGGAGAGAGAATCTTTTGAGATACAAAGTGCCTCTCTCATTCCTGCCGGTTGTTTTTTTTTTTTTCTTCATACTAAGTTTGCAGCAGTCAGCGCCATCTCACAAGATTCTTGGGTGCAGTGAATGGCATCATTATGAAGAGTGATGATCGCTAATTTTGAGGTGCGCGATCGATCTATTGAGTACCCCTGATCTAAACACTCTAATGGTTAAAGTACCAGTAGCGCGGAAAAACAAGTTGCCTCTAAATTAAAGCTATTATCATATATGTCTGATTTATGAAACCAAAAGACTTCCTAAGTTTGCGAATAAATAAATATGATCAAAACAGTATCAATCTCATGGAGATTCCCAAGCCATTTTGAGAGATAATGAGGATGCCAGTCACGTGATCCTTGATGTCGCGTTAGGAACCAAGGGTTCCTTCCCTATCAACAACAATGCTAATCAAGCACACTTTGTGAGAGCCAACAACGATTACTTTGGGACAAATTAGGATCCAGAACCTTATATTTTTGAGCCCAAACACAAAGAAGATGAGCAGTAAGTTTTAGAAGCCCAGTGCTAAACGGATGCAGCTTTATTGTGACACAGTAGCACCAGTAGCAATGTGAGGTGCTAAACATACAAACTAACCATCCATCCATCCATCCATCCATTTTCTACCTCTTGTCCCATTCGGGGGTCACGGGGGTGCTGGAGCCTATCCCAGCTGCATTCGGGCGGAAGGCGGGGTACACCCTGGACAAGTCGCCACCTCATCACAGGGCCAACACAGATAGACAGACAACATTCACACTCAGATTCATTCACTAGGGCCATAACAAACCATAATAAAACACTTAGTGTACAATTTTCCCCTCTCGCTGGGATGCCGACCGACGGGACGCTCACATAATTCTGTATAATAAAGATTAAATCGCAATCCTCACGAAGGAAAAAAGTTGCTGGAACTAGCGTCTTTTTTTGCCATCTCGGTGGATGTCAAATTCGACGGGCTTCTAGGTCCATGGCCACATTTTTCTACAAACAGGAGAGAGATGAATGAATTATAACCTAGAATTTACTTTTAGCGAGATAAAAAAAAAAGCAGAAACAGCCGCTGGCTTAGTGTGTCAACAATAGCAGCATAAGCTAGCATTAGCTCACTGCTATCAATGCGCTGCTAAAATAGTCTGTCTGTGTTGGCGCTTATAATAACACTATCACTCATATTTGGTTAATGTTCAGGTCACAACATGTAAATGGATTATTGTTGGCAGTTTCTAGATGTTTTTAGAGGGGGTATAATGGGCACAATTGAGAACTCTTAATCTGTTGACTCAATTGTTGCTATTTACTTACGATTTCGAATGCATAAAAAAAGCCAAGCATATGTGTTCTTGACTTACATAAGGACTTTGAATGATAAACATCACACCTTTCTACTTTTTGCATATTTCCTGTATGTCTGATCTGATAACATGGTCAGAGTGCAGAAGCGTTCTCATTGTGATGTCAGTCTCCGAAAAATGCCAAAGGTATTCGGAGTGGAATATTCAAAATGGCTGAATGAACTTGTGGCATTTTGTGATGTTTAAAAGGTATTGTCACATACATTGCAGATCGTAAATACAATTGGAAATAGTTTAATGGATACATCCATCCATTTTCTACCGCTTGTCCCTTTTGGGGTCGCGGGGGGTGCTGCATTCAACTTTTTTTTCCCACTCTACTGGCACTACTGGTACTACAATATTATTTGCATTATTGATATTTTTGGGGTGGGTCGTATACTGCCAGAACAAGAACACAAGTCATTACTTTAAAAAAAAAAATCACTTTTTTTAGGCAGATGTCTTTAGAGGATTACCCATGTTGCAAGAGATTATTCCTTCCATGTGCCATCTGATGACACCAGCATACAGTCAGGTCATGGAAAAACATTATTAATAGATTTGGCTAAGCCCCTTTTTCCCTTAAAAGGTTCAATTGTAGCAACATCAATTTAATTCCAATCCCATCTCTTAAATAACCGATCTTTTACCTCTGCTCATTGATGAGCAAGGCCACGGTCCAATTGCGCCACATAAGAAGTCTCCACAAAGAATTTCACCACCTTCATTTCACAAGAGAAATTCGGTATTATGTTTTAATCTTATTAGCAGTGAATTAGTTCCACACCAACAATCTGCTCAAACAGGAGCATTAGAATTAATTGCCGGATGATATGTAGATAGGATCAGAAGCACCTTCCAATGCACATAAGCGATGTGTTAGGCCTGGAACAATAATCAATAAACCAATCGAATGATGAACTGAACTAGATCATTTTGCTGGTCTCTATGTGTTGCCATGTGCAAGCATGTTTGTTTTCTTAGTCTTTCGCCTCCAAACAGGCTGACCACTAGCACATACACGCTGGCATACACACAACGGGTGCAGCAAGTGAGCCTTGTAAGTAACAATGCAAAGTATCGCACTGTAGATGAAATTAGGAGCAAAAAAATGATTGCAAAGCCAAATTCCACAGCCCTATTGTAGGAATATTTCCCTCAAAAAGGATGTCTTCCTTTTTCCATGTGGGGTTAGACAGGAAGAGGACAGGTCACGATGATCAAATGCAAGCTCTCTCAAACCAACTACCCAACCGTGACAAACAACAGTTTTAATAAACAGGTCAAAATTGAATGAGTAAATTCAACACGAGACTATTTTGCTTGAATGTTTTGTGAAATATAAAAGTGATGCTTTTATAACTTCATTCACAAAACATGTTAGAAACCACCTTGCTTGGGGTTTTGAAGTCTGCTTAAGCATTGAATGTACACATACTGTAAGTTACAGTTGGAAATGATGGATTTGCTGGGATGGATTATGGTAATTGTGACAAAAATAATTACAGTTATCATCATCAAAGTATTGTTGAATGTGCTCAAAAAGTACTTATACAAACACTGATCTCAAAGGGGACCTTTGATGATTTTCCTCATTTTTGATTTACAAGTAAGCCTTTTTCTACTGCAGGAACTTTGGTAGGAACTTCCCCTTTTACCCGGGTAAATGAAATACCCTCTTGCATTTCCACTAAAAACTACACGGGTAAATAAAGTTCCATAGCAACTAATTTAGTTCTGGTAGTGAGGTAGGACTCAGCCAAGTTCCTCAGGAATTTTAGAGGGGCGAGTTGTGCTGTTGACCGCTGATTAGTTGAACACAGCTGGAGCGTTTCTAAAACTTCGTATTTTAAAATTTCAGCTGCCATTGTGTATTTCTATTAACAACGGAGGTAAAAAATAATGAAAGGAACTTTTGACTTGCAAGAACGTTTCTGTGGCATCTATGTGCTGAAGCATGATGATTAGTGGAATTATCCTGTGTTTTTGCTCAGCCGTAGTGTTTAAACTAGTAGCCTATGCAGTTTAATGTTGTTTATAATTTTTTACAAACTTCATTTTTGTATGCAAAGCTACGAGAAGCGGACAAACTCTATATAAAATATTCGGCCAAGCGGCGACTGCGGCTCCTCACCAGGACCCCGAGACTTCATTGTTTGAGGATCAATATGAACTAGAAGAGGCAGTAAACCAGCGAAACAAAGGTAAACCACATCAAATATTCACTATTTATTTTGTTAGTTGCAGTTACAGTCAATGACACACCATTTGTGTAGTTATTAGCCTCTACCAAAGTGAATTGAATGCTAATGCTAACAGGCTAACGCTAAATCTCATGTGTTCGTGTCGTCACCGTGAAATAAACACTGACATTTATTATTCATATATTGTTTTTTAAAGCTAAAATGGACCATAAGGAATCGTCTGACCCTCATGAATTCATCATTTACTGAGGGGACGACTTTCGGACTGTTGGACATTGTGGACTTTGTATGTACAATTCGTAACACTTTGTTTTTAAATTATATTTTGTATTTTGTTGCTTTGTATTTCATTTACTTGAACTTTAATCAAAGAAAATCTGATCTTTTATTGCCTGTTTATTTACATGGTATTAATGTAGAAATATACTGAACCACTCCTCAATACGTCATTAGCCTGATTTGTATAATCTACACTGAGCTGTGAAATGCGGTGGAAACACAAACAGGAATTTATAGTTCCTGGAACTAAAGGTTTCACGAACTGAAAGTTCCTGAACTTTTGGTAAAAAAAAGGCATTGTTACAATGTTGGATAGTTGTGTTCATGCATTTGGACATGAGCTTGCAAGCAGTTTTGGATGCCTCTGAAAGCTGCGTTCTACAATCTTTTTTTTAACAGTAGGCCATTTGTTACTTCACGGTTTGGTGTGAACATTCTAGTGCTCTGATCTAGCCGCTCATCCCAGGAGCCTCCGTGACATTCCTTCTCATCTCATGACCTCCCACCTGCTCTGATGTTAATAAAATAAATAGTTTTGTCTTTATCTGTCCACAAAATTTTACATGGGACTGTTTTGTCAACATGGACCAGTACGAAGTTGGATTAACTGCTAAACTAAAAGGCGGTGCCATTCAACATTACTACTCGGCCGTATTGATCACAAGAGAATTGTGTAAATCAATATAACAATGGTGTTCTATGAAGTTTATTTTTTAACATAAAAACATCTGTGATGTTCATCTTCAAGATATATATTTCAGCAGTATACAGTGACGGGGAATGGAGGGGTTCATTTGCATCTAAAAGGACTGCCTCCCCAAACATACAATTTTGCAGGCATACTCAGAAAGGTGGCTAAATGACTGTGAAGCAATATTTACACAAACTATACACCAAAGCATATTCAACACATATAATCTCGACTACATGTGTATTAGATGTAGATTAGAATCACTGTAGGTCCACTTTAGCCAAGCTTTATTAGAAAAAATAAACAGACAATATATTGTTCATGGCAGAAGAAACATGATAAAACTTGATAAAAGCCATATCTTTCTTATTAAAGTGTTTAATCCTGCTGTTGTCCTCGGGTCATTTTGACCCGCCACTGTGTTAAAAACCAAAAAAAAATCCCCTAAACAATATTTTTTTAACTTGAAATGTTATAACTTCTCCTAGCTTGGCACCAACAGTAGAAAAAGTGAAATGTTGTTTTTATTCACATTTCCATATAAACTGTACAAAAAAATTTACAAAGGTGGTCTTCGGGTCAAAATGACCCGTGAGTCACAAAGTGTTGAAATCAAAGTCACAGAGTTATTTATACATCACAGAATGTTACAATGTTTTAGTTGTTATAGTCCAACAGTAGCAGAGCTCTTTTTCTGTGGATTTCCAGAGATTATAAAGGTGCTGCAGATCACAGGGCCCCGAATTATGTCTGTGCTGAAGCCATGAGTGTGCGTTATACCGCTGAAGAGGCTCTAGAGCTGATTTTTTCAGATGTCCAGCAAGACAACACTGATTCAGAAGAAGAAGATGGGGAGGAATACAACCCAGAGCATGATGAATCCTCTTCAGAAAAAGAAGAAAACCCTAACGCTGAAAGAGAGACTTTCCTTTCAAAAAATGGCAAAATAACATGGTCCTCAGCAGCATAAGACCATCAAGGCAGGCATGCAGAACAATACATCATAAAGATGACCCCAGGACCCACAAGGCATGCTGTTTCTCATGCCCATGACATTGTCTCTACATTCTACCTGTTTATCACACCAGCAATTGAAAAAATAATCCTGGAGATGACAAATTTGGAGGGTTTTCGCAAATATGGAGACAGCTGGAAAAAGATGGATGAGACTGACCTGCAGGCCTACTTAGGGCTGCTAATCTTAGCCGATGTATACAGGTCCCGAGGTGAGGCTGCAACTAGTCTATGGAATGCAGAGAGTGGAAGGCCAATTTTCCGAGCCACAATGCCACTCAAACTCTTTCACACCTACTCAAGACTGATACGATTTGATGACCGTGAGTCAAGACCAGCAAGACGTGTGACAGACAAACTTGCAGCCATAAGAGAGGTCTGGGACAATGTAGTTCTTCTGAGCACACTGCACACAGATGGTGACGTTAGCGATCGTGAGGACAGGAAGCCAGTCATCATCCTAGACTACAACCGCAACAAGGGAGGTGTGGACAACCTAGATAAGGTGATTGGAACATACAGCTGCAGAAGGATCTTCCACAACATCATTGATGTTTCGATAAAGGCAAAAAAGGGGTTGCAGTTTCCGTTTATAGGACGTCACGCAGGTTCACTTTTACATTTCGTCATTTGGGGAAACCAAGGCAAACCTTGTTATTGGGGCCCACCACATAAAACAATGGTCATTTATGTGTCACTCTCCACTTTACCTCTGCGTCCTCCACTGGCAGCAGCGCTGCTGTTGACTGGTGCATTTAGCTCTCGCTGTTGTATTGTATGTAGAGCACATATATTGAGTATCACTGAGAAAACCTTTTTTTTTGTTTTCTTCTTTTTTCCTTTTGTCATTTTCTGCTCCACTTGGGTAACCACGCTTCATTTTTATAAAAACCTATCAAAACCAAGCAAACAAGCTTGTTTTGTTAGGTTGTTTTTATGAAGTCAGCACATTGCAGTAAAATGTATTAGTCCATTGTGTTGGGGGAAAGAAGGGGGGAGCTGTCAAAACAATCATGATTGATATAGCATTTGTAAATATTTTTAGGTGAACAAATTAAGACAAATTATAAATAATTGTCTTAAATAGAAGGACAACTATTAATTGTTTTTTATGAGCTGTTTAGGGGCCCTGAGATTTGCAACTGCATTTGTTTGCCTAATGATAGGTTCGAACCTGGGTCCGAGTTTGGACCTTCACATCTCCTCGGACCTTTCTCTCCTAAGAGCGCAAAGCATGTACCGTATTTTTCGGACTATAAGTCGCAGTTTTTTCATAGTTTGGCTGGGGGTGCGACTTATACTCAGGAGCGACTTATGTGTGAAATTGTTAACACATTACAGTAAAATATCAAATAATATTATTTAGCTCATTTACGTAAGAGACTAGATGTATAAGATTTCATCGGATTTAGCGATCAGGAGTGACAGATTGTTTGGTAAACGTATAGCATGTTCTATATGTTATAGTTATTTGAATGACTCTTACCATAATATGTTACGTTAACATACCAGGCACGTTCTCAGTTGGTTATTTATGCCTCATATAACGTACACTTATTCAGCCTGTTCACTATTCTTTATTTATTTTAAATTGCCTTTCCAATGTCTATTCTTGGTGATGGGTTTTATCAAATACATTTCCCCAAAAAATGCGACTTATACTCCAGTGCGACTTATATGTTTTTTTCCTTCTTTATTATGCATTTTCGGCCGGTGCGACTTATACTCCGAAAAGTACGGTTGTTATAATGTCTAAAATTGAATGTCTTAGTTGCCCAGACAGCAATGTGCTTATGCAAGTTTAGATTTGGGTGTGGCATTTGTATGGGTAAAGATGGTGTATTCATGTTATCATTTATGCTAGCTAGTGATTAACGCGCTAGCTTGTTTCTCCAGGAAATGAGCAGTATAACTGGTCCTTGAGTTAACTGAAGTGCGATTATAAATCACGGTTTTACCATCATTTTCATTTGGAATGCTAAAACTAACTGTGGGGTGTGTTGTTGCCTTTAATCATCGATACCGATAATTGTTACATCCCTACTCCACTGCAAACAACAAGTACTGCAATGCAAATATCAAATGAATACCTCAACAACTGGCATTGTTATTTTTGTAAAGACATATTTTAATAAGCCTCTGATTGGACCTGTTTAGATTACATAACTCTGTGACCTGTAGATTGTTCTGTTATCCCTTTTTATGGATAAGTGCACACAACCGACACACAAATACATTCTTTGGGCCTGAAACGCTGCATTGCTTGGACATGAAATACACTAAAACCGAATCTAAATTAATTTGAACTATTCTGCATTCTGTGCTTGCTAGCCTTTGACAGTCGTAAACACACGCCGCAGGAGAATCTCATGGCTGTAGAATGTTTGTGAGATGACACGGAAAATACTTTGCCATTTATTATTGATGCTACAAAAACACACAAAGATGAGAAGATAAAGGGCATATGACACACATGGGTCTGACCTGGTGTAATCAAATAGATAAATTCTAATAAACAGGAGCATCTAGGTCAGGGGTCGGCAACCCGCGGCTCCGGAGCCGCATGCGGCTCTTTGACCACTCTGATGCGGCTCAACTGCATACTTGCCGACCCTCCCGATATACCCGGGAGACTTCCGAATTTCAGTGCCTCTCCCTGTAATCTCCCGGGGCAATTATTCTCCAATTTTCGCCCTGTCAGCTATAATAAGGGGATACTGTGATGATACAGCGTTTAGCGCCCTCTACAGTCAACAGTATCAGCGGGCCAGTCAAGGTACATGTTGTATGCAGCTTCTGCTCGCACATGTATGTGACAGCAAGTTATGGATGCATGGGATTCTGGGTATTTGTTCTGTTGTGTTTTTGTTGTGTTACAGTGCGGATATTCTCCCGAAATGTGTTTGTCATTCTTGTTTGGTGTGGGTTCACAGTGTGGCGCATATTAGTAAGAGTGTTAAAGTTGTTTATATCGCCACCGTCAGTGTAACCTGTATGGCTGTGGACCAAGTATGCCTAGAGGGCGCTATTCTTGTTGTATGCGTGACAGTCAGCAGACATTCGAGAGAAAAGTGGACTTAAATTTCAGGGATCTCCCGGTAAATTCGGGAGGGTTGGCAAGTATGACGCTGTCAAGCGCCATTCATATAAAACTCGTGGTCCGCACTAACATTTAATTTCCATATTAAGATGCGGGCTGCGTGTTTGAAACCCCTGGTTTATACATAGTACAAAGCAAAAAAAAACCTTGGTATAATAACCAGTGTTATTTCATTTTAAATTTCAAAAGAGTTTTGTGGCTCCCTTTGTTTTCTTTAATTTGTGAAACTGGTCAAAATGGCTCTTTGAGTGGTAAAGGTTGCCGACCCCTGATCTAGGTGCATCTTTCACATTTCACAGAGGGTGAACACATTTCAGAGAGCATTCTTGTTAATAAGAGGAAAAGCACTAAACAGAGGCTTAATGTCATTAAGTGTATCATAAAAATGTTCCATAAACTGCACAAGTTGAATGGCAATTTTCTTTCTAAACCTATTCACAGGAAAACAGCAGGGATGGACAGTTAGTTCCAATTTTGGGGCAGTAAACAAAAAAAATGTTGTCACCTGAGGAGAATTTTAAATTCTAGCATCATGAGGATCATAGATGATGAATGCTAAAATTGTCACAATTAAAATGTACACTATCATATCCATGGGCTGAAGTCACATTATTGACGGACAAAGTCAAACACAACTCAGCGCCTATTCGTCTTTTTTGGTGTAGCTTTTGCCTCATTTGTTACTGCTCACATCTCCTGAATATATGTAATTATGGACAATCCATCACACCATTTTGCTGTGCTTTGCATCATAAGCGGTTATATACTGTACTTCTCACTTTTGCAGCAACAGTAGAATATGAAGAAAATATTGTGGTATGCTATCTATCATCTGTTATGGAGTCATTGCTTAAGGATTCTCTACTTGTCTGGGCTATTGCATGGGTGGGCAATTTGTTTTCCCAAAGGACCACATGAGAAAAAAAATACTGTGTAAAGCTAGAACAACATATACTCTGCATTCTACTAAAATATTTATTTTGTTAAGCAAGTGGTGACATTTCTGTGGGCTAACACTCAAAAGGATTTACATATTTAGGCTGCAGACATAAGCGCCATACATATATACGCAAAACACTACACCTTCAAAATAAAAGCATTGTCATTTTGGATATTTGACTAAACTTATTTGGGTTTTATTTGTAAAATGTGATTAACCTAAAGCGGGTTGGTCAGGGACAGGAAAAGGGCAGGATGAGGCCTGCAAGCCAGACTTTGCTAAGGTAATTGAATTGAAAGAGTGGACATACTTTAAGTGTAGTGGTTTTGTAGGGGCCATGGCTGAAGGCAGCCCACTGTGACAAGCAGTGAGAGAGAGACAAGGAAGGAAGTAAAGTGTTTCCATAATGAAATTTCAACACATCAGATGTGCATTTTTTTCTTCTTCACAAAACCTTGAGCCTCACTCCAATTACTTTGGATCAGTTAGTTGGGATGAAGTTCGTCCGGACACAGTGTCCTATGACTGGGCAGCATTTGCATGCATGGCAAGACCATGATTGAAAAAGCAGGATGTAAGATAAAGCACATGCTCGACAAACTCGTTCTGTCAATTACCCTTCACAGTCACATTAGCCACAACAATTCCCTGTCATTCCTTTACTCCCTCCTTTCCTTGGTGATATCAGGTAATTTATGGCCTTTTATGAAAGCAATTTCATATTAACTGCAAAACAAAGGCACTTCCTCTAAAAACCAGGCAACCATTCAAATCTTGGCATGAAGAGAGGGTCATTGAACATTGAGGATCATTGAACAGATATGAAACAAATCAGCAGATTTTTTGAAAGAGAAAATGATAGATAAAAAGTGATGATTAACATAAGTTAAAATTTAAAAGGACAACCAAATAATTTACTTGCTCAGTAGAATGTTCAATGTGGCTTTGATTTATGATGTGTTTCAAATGCGTAAACAAACTGAAAACCAGGGTCCAAAGTAAAGTATGGCAAGAGGATGGATTGTCATAAACTGATTTATTGAATTACAAGCCAGACTTCATTTTCTAGACTGCTTGTTCTCATTTAGGCCCGGGTGTGCTGGAGCCTCTTAGCTGACTGCGGGCAAGAGGCGGGGTACACCCAGGACTGGTCACCAGACAATCACAGAACCAGGGTTATCCTGATACCAATACCAAATACCAGTACCAAAATATATTTAGATAAATTTCAATACTTTTTGAAACAAAGGGGACCACAAAAATGGCATTATTGGGTTTATTTTAATAAAAAAAATATTATGTTATGTTATGTTATTTTCATTTATTATGCGCCCCCCCCCGATCAACAGTTACATCAGCCCGAGTGGAGAAACAAAAAAAAACACAAAAAAAACAGAAACAGAGACTGAGACACACAAAGGAATCTAAACTAAACATTTAAGACTCACAATGAACACATAAATCAAAAGTCATCTGCGGTAAAGAGGTGAGTTTTAAGCTGTGCTCTAAAAGAGTCCAGAGTGGTGGCGGACTTAATATTCAGAGGGAGCTTATTCCATAGCCGTGGTGCCATCACTGAGAAAGCACGGTCTCCCTTTGTCACTAGGTTTGATCGTGGGACCTTCAGGGTCATCTGGTTGTCCGATCTAAGGCAACGATCAAGCCTGGAGCTGGTGGGTTGGTCATACATAATACATTAAATATACGCTTATTGCAATCAAAGAACAGTTTTAGCATTAAATGACAGTGAACATACTAAAAAATTTCACTTTTAGTAGTAAATACGCAAACAGGTTAAAAAGGCTCCTAATTTGGCTGCTGACGTATACAATAACATATTGCGTAATTTCTCATTGTATTATTTTGTCAAAAATATGAAGGGCAAGCGGTAGAAAAATGTATTAATTATTAATCTATTTGTGCATTTACTGTTAATATCTGGTTATTTTCTGTTTTAACATGTTCTATCTACACTTCTGTCTGTTAAAATGTAAGAAGCAGTTATTCTTCTGTTGTTTGGATACTTTACATACGTTTTGGGTGATACCATACATTTGGGTATTGATCCGATACCAAGTATTTACCCCTTCACATCCATACCACACCACTCCACACCTGCCACAGCCGTTTACACCTCCGCATGCTCCGCACCTTCCTAGCAAACGCCTCTCAGTCAGCCGCCCACCCAACACGCAATCAGTCTGGATCAAGTGAGGAGGGAGTTTGGAAGGAACACAGTCAGGAAGGCTTCAGGCCCAGATGGCATCAGTTCCAGGCTACTCAGGGAAAGTGCGGACTAGTTAACTGCTGTGGTCCATTCAATTTTTCTGCCCCCCTCCTGACCTCACTCCACCCACCCCGAAAAACGATTCCAGACCGCAGGGAGCGCGTCTGGTATCCGCCCCTTGAGGGGGGGCTAGGGCCGGGAGCTGTGCTGGTGGGGTGGCTCAGCTGCGCCCAGCCAGGCAGCAGCCTCCAGCCCGGCCGCCACCACCAGTTCTTCGCCATGCCAAGCCACAACCTCCAGCCCGGCCACCACAACCAGTTCATCGCCATGCCAAGCCACAGCCTCCAGCCCTCCACCAGTCTTTCGGCCTGCCAAGCTGCAACCTCCGGCCCGGCCACCACCACCAGTCTTTCGGCCTGCCAAGGCTAGCATCTGCACCAAGGCTAGCACCAGTTGCACCAGTCTTTCGGCCTGCCAAGGCTAGCATCTGCACCAAGGCTAGCACCAGTTGCACCACGCCAAGCTCCAGTTCCTGCACCACGCCAAGCACCAGTACCTGCACCACGACAAGCTCCAGTTCCTGCACCATGACAAGCTCCAGTTCCTGCACCACGCCAAGTACCAGTACCTGCCCCACGACAAGCTCAAGCCAAGACTCACGCTAAGACCCACCAAGCCAAGACCCACCACGCCAAGCTTCGCCACCTGCCGCACCACGCCAAGCTTCGCCGCCTGCCGCACCCCGCCAAGCTTCGCCGCCTGCCGCACCACGCCAAACTTCGCCGCCTGCCGCACCACGCCAAGCTTCGTCTGCTGCACCCGCGCCTGCTGCACCCGCGCCTGCTTCGTCTGCGACTGCTTTCACGCCAGACTCGTCTGCTGCCGAACCCACGCCAGACTCGTCTGCTGCCGCTTCCATGCCTGACTCGTCGTCTGATTCCACGCCTGCCACGACGAGAACACGCGCATCCACGCCTGCCACGACGACGATGCGCCCACCTCCTCGCCGGCCACGGATGTGGCCATTTCCTGGGCGTCCGCCACGCCAAGTGCGTCCACTTCCTCGTCGGCCACGGATGTGCCCATTCCCGGGTGGCCCACCTCGTCAGGTGCAGCGGCGTTGTACGCGTCGCAGCCACCTAACTCTGCCCCGGTGGATTCGGGGGACACGTGGTCTGGCGACCCACCGCCAAGTCCCCCTCCCACCCTCCCATGACTCTTGATCATTGTTTTTTTGGACATCTGGTATCTGTCCTTAAGGGGGGAGTCTGTCATGTCTGTGATCATGTTTTGTTTAAGTTATGTCCTGTTTGGTTTTTGGACTCGTTTTGGTTCCTGTTTACGCTCCATTGTTTTATTTCCATGACTACTCATTGGTTTCACCTGTCATGCATTTGGACTCACGCACCGGACTCATTTGGACACACGCACCTGTGTTAATCATGTCAATACTATTTAAGCCTGTCATTTTCAGTTGGTCGTCCTGGCGACATTGACATTATTCATGCTCTGCTCCAACATTACTTCTGCGCACTTCATGCCATGATTTACCTCTGCTCTCTTCATGCCATGTCACAGTGTTTTGTTTCATGTCCATAGTTTTTGCCCAAGTGCTAGTTTTTTTGTTTTCATTACTCAAGTTGTATCTCCGCCTTGTGCGCGCTTTTTGTTTATTCCTTTTTGAGTAATAGAATAAATCATATCCTTACCCTCAGGCCATGTCCACTCCAATTTCTCTTGCATCTCGGGAAAACAAACCTCCCATAGTCCACGTCATGACAAGAGCTTGTGATTCACCCACACCGGTGAATATTCAGGGATAGGGATGATGTTTGATAAGAAATTATCGAGTTCGAGTCTATTATCGAATCCTCTTATCGAACCGATTCCTTATCGATTCTCTTATCGAGTCCAGATAGTTTGTTGTATATGGAAAAAAACACAATATTTGGTTTAACAAAAGCTCACTTTTATTATATAAGAAAACAATTTAATCTAATAAATAAATAAATATTGACTGTTACCCCCCTAAAAAAATAAAATAAAATATATAAACATTGACTGTTGTTACCCAAAGTATATTAAGTGGGATTTTTCAGAAAAACAAATATATACAGTAACACAAAAACAACCTGTCTCTGTGATCACTATAGGTGTATAAATAATAATATAGTGTTAAATTAAATCAGTCCCTTGGGCACAAAACTGGAAATAATACAGCTCTCCAAAAAGTGCAATTCTGCTGCTATTTGACATAACTGTTTATGATGCTTTGACATTTTTGCACTTTAAAGAAAGAAAGAAAATTCTATGAAGAGAAAAGTTGTTTGCAAATGTGGTTACAATGCTAAAAAATGAAAAGTTAAAGCTAAAAAAAGAAATACACTTTATTGAGTTAACATTATTTCTTTATAGGGGGAAAGATGTTATGAGCTAGGGAATATAACAACTACACTACCCATCATGCAACGGGAGTGACGAGCATGCGCGGTAGCCCCGAAAAGTGTTGTTGCATGTCGTCACCCGTGAAAGTAAACGTCAAGAACTCAGCCGACACGCCTCGTCTGCATGATTTATAATTAGACAGACAACACATATACAGTGTGAAAAACAAAAGTTAAAAAAGGGAGATGTGTTATATATATATGTATGTGCTGCGGTTGCTTTAAGAACGTTGCGCCAGCTGCCGTAAAGGAGGTGCGTTGCTAGCCTGGTTGCTATGTTTCCGGTGGGTCGTAAAAGTGTTCTTCATGAGTTTGTACCCTGCTCAAATCTCTCAGTAAAGTTATTCATTGGATTATACCTTTTGTTTTGAACTTTATTACACCTTGGAGCGCTTTTTCCCGTCCATTGTTTTCCTGCTTTCGCTATCTGCGCCTAATGACTGAGCTACGTGACTGATTTATTGTGATGTCACACGGAGCATTTCTGGTCGGGACGGGATTCGTTCCGAGGGATTCGAATAAAGAACCAACTCTTTTCTTTACTATAGTGGTCTCGATAACGGGTACCGGTTCTCAAAAAGGGATTCGAGTCCGAGGACTCGGTTATTTTCTTATCGAACAACCGGGAAAACCGGTTTCGAGTATCATCCCTATTCAGGGATCAGATATAGAAATAGTGCACTCATTTAAATACCTGGGTGTTCACCCAATCAATAAACTGGACTGGACTCACAATTTAAACGTTGTGTACAAGAAGGGTCAAAGTCCCCTACACCTCTTGAGGAGACTGAGGTCTTTCGGGGTGTGCGGGTCACTGCTGCGCACCTTTTACGACACTGTAGTGGCTTCTGCGGAGTTCTATGCCGTCGTTTGCTGGGGTGGAGGCAGCACGGTCATTAAGTCAGGAACAAACTTGTGTGGTGTTCGGGTCTGTGGGACCAGTTTTCTATTTTTATTAAAAGAAAAATTATACTTAATTTTTCAAACTGAGACTCACTGGCTTTGGCTAATTTTCTGTGAAGAACATATATCAGAATACATATTTAATGAATACACACCATACACCCCCCTACACATTTCTATTACATATAAGATGTCCGGGTCCACTGGACCCGGGGCTAATAGAAGTGTGGAAATTGATGTTCTGTGTACCACACGCACCCACCCACACACACACACACACAGCAGGCCTAGACAGGGGGAGGACAGAGTGTAGGTACACAGAACATCAGAGGGTCAAATGTGCGAGAAAATGAGAGCAGACAGTGTTGACAAACAATGTTGCAACCTTGTGTGGGAACCGCAGGTGCAGAAACACAAAAGAAGAATCCCTGTGGGATGCAGAAACCGGCAGAGAAATTTCCATGCAACGTTCATATTGTTGTTACTCAGCCAGTGTTTGTGAGTCTTAGACTTAAACTTAGACTTACTTTTTAATGTCATTCAAATTTGAACTTTACAGTACGGATGAGAACGAAATTTTGTTGCATTAGCTCATGGTAGTGCAGGATAAAAAAGCAATAAGGTGCAGATATAAATAAATAGATTACTGTACAGATAAATATATTGCACTTTTGCATATGCATTCACGTTTATGGATGTATGTTATATTGTCTTTATATTCCAGCGAGTTAATTCATTTTTTGGGGGAATTGAGGGGACTATTAGGATGCGTTCAAGAGTCTTACGGCCTGAGGGAAGAAGCTGTTACAGAACCTGGAGGTTCTGTTACGGAGGCTGCGGACCTCTTTCTAGAGTCCAGCAGTGAAAACAGTCATTGGTGGGGGTGGGAGGAGTCTCTGCAGATTTTCTGAGCCCTGGTCAAGCAGCGGCTTTTTGCGATCTCCTGGATAGGAGGAAAAGGAGTCCTGATGATCTTTTCCGCCGTCCTCACCACTCTCTGGAGAGACTTCCTGTCTGAGGCACTGCAGGCTCCAATCCATACAGAGATGCAGTTGGTCAGTAGGCTCTCTATAGTGCCTCTGTAGAATGTGGTGAGAATGGGGGAGGGAGCTGTGCTCTTTTCATCCGACACAAAAAGTGCATGCGCTGCTGAGCTCTTTTTACAAGAGCTCCGGTGTGTAGGGACCAGGTCCTATTGTCAATTATCTGCACCCTCAGGAACTTGGTGCTGCTAACCATCTCCACTGCTGTGCCGTTGATGGAGAGTGGAGCGTGGCTGGAAAGGTGCTTCTGAAGTCGACAATGATCTCCTTGGTCTTGTCGACGTTCAGGACCAGGTTGTTGGTTCTGCACCAGTCAACCAGATGTTTCACCTCCTCCCTGTAGTCCATGTCGTTGTTGTCACGGATGAGGCCCACTACTGTTGTGTCGTCCGCATACTTCACAATGTGGTTAGTAGTGGACCTGGCGCAGCAGTCATGGGTCATAAACGTGAACAGCAGAGGACTCACGACGCAGCCCTGGGGGGAGCAGGTGCTCAGGGAGATGGCACTGGAGGTGTTGTCGCCCAATCTCACAGACTGGGGTCTGTCTGTGAGGAAGTCAAGCAGCCAGTTGCATAGAGGAGTACTGAATCCAAGGGGGGCCAGTTTGCTCACCAAGTGCTGCGGGATGATGGTGTTGAATGCCGAGCTGAAGTCCAGAAACAACATCCGCACCTGTGTGTTCTTTCCTTCCAGATGTTCTAAGCTCAGGTGGAGTGCAGAGGAGATGGCGTCCTCTGTGGAGCGGTTAGGGCGATAAGCAAACTGGTATGGGTCGAATGTGGGGGGGAAGTCTGGAGACAATGTATTCCTTTACCAGCCTCTCGAAGCACTTCATTACAGATGTTTTTTGGGATAAGGTAAACATCTGTTCAGTATTTTAACATAAAAGTGTTTGATTGTGAGGCATTAAAAGCCACAAAATGCAACGGGTCCATCAGACCCACAAACACTGGCTGAGTAACAACAATATGAACACCACACAAGGGTTAAGAGAGCTGACTCCGTACTAGGCTGCCCACTAGACAGCATTGAGGAGGTGACTGACAGAAGAATGCTGATCAAGTTGACATCCATAATGTCCTTTCTACCCACAGCCATAAGACTTTATAATGCACTTATCTGATTACTGTGATGTTTTGTGTGAAATATGAATGTTAGTGGGGGTTTTTTTTGTTGTATTTTATTAATTCTATCTATACATATTAGTGAGCAATATGTAGTATTTATTTTAAAAAAAATTGTTTTTCATAACGCTTTACTTCTGTTACTGTATGTATAAACCTGCACTGCAACAATGTAATTTCCTCATTGTGGGATAAATACAAGTATATCCTATCTTCTCCAACCCATTACATTGTTCCTATGTGGACCGATCGCCTGTGCATCGGTTGGAGACATCTCTGCGCTGCTGACCCGTCTCCGCTCGAGATGGTCTCCTGTTGGCCCCACTATGGACTGGAGTCTCCCTATTATGTTAGATCCACTATGGACTGGACTTTCACAATATTATGTCAGACCCACTCGACGTCCATTGCATCCGGTCTCCCCTAGAGGGGTGTGGGGTCACCCACATATGCGGTCCTCTCCAAGGTTTCTCATAGTCATTCACATCCACGTCCCATTGGGGTTGTGAGTTTTTCCTTGCCCTTATGTGGGCTCTGTACCGCGGATGTCGTTGTGGCTTGTGCAGCCCTTTGAGACACTTGTGATTTAGGGCTATATAAACATTGATTGATTGATTGATTTAAAGTCCTCATGTGTCCAGGGACGTATTTCCTGAGTTTATAAATATAATAAAAATAAAAGAAAGAAAAAAGATTTTGTGACGATAAAAAAATCTTTATCAGCATTGTAACTGTCACGACAGCGCACATCATGTCAATGAAAAAAAAAGTACCTGTATTTTTCAAAAGCAGTATAGTACCGTTTTTAAATAATTAGTACCGCCGTACTTAGTTAGTAAGCAAACAACTATGCACAACTACGTACATTCTCCAATTAACCTCACATGTATGTTTTGGAGATGTAGGAGGAAACCCGAGTACCCAGAGTAAACCCACGCGCACACAGGGAAAATGTGCAAAATACACTCAGAGATGCTACTAAAGAGAGTTGAACCCTCAGTTTCCTGAAGGTGAGGCTGACATGTTTACCATTAGTCCACCATTTCTATCGCCGAATAATCAGCTCATGATTTTACATCAAAAAAATGTTTTGTTTACTCCGATTTCAAGCAAAACCAAAAAAAGTTTACTATTGTTCTGACTTGGCTGGCAGCATGTGGATCATAAAGCTAAATACACTCTTCACCTTGAAAGTTGGTCGATCATTCCAAGTTTTAGTTACCAAAGGCAACACTCTTTTATACGTCTCATCTTAATCATCCGTCAACTCTATTCTGCACTCACACTGGTAGGTTATTCAGTTACGGCAAAATAAATTGATACGATTACTTTCGTAATCTGGCCTCAACAGTCATTGTCAGTGCTTTCTACAACTGTGTTTTCTTATCACTTGTAGTCAGTGTTTGGAAACTTACATTTTAAAAGTAATTAATTATTGTTACTAGGGTTGCAAAATTCCGGGAATATTCAAAGTTGGAAACTTTCCATTGGAATTAACGGTAAATATATGGGAAGTAACTGGAATTAATGGGAATAAACATTGAATGCAACATGCTAGATCTTGCAGCATGATTATTAGTTAAAACAACCTGATTTAATGCAAATTCAGTAGAATTTCAACCCTGCACAGTGCATTCCTCCATCACATGCACAGATAATTCCCAGCATGCTACACACTACAGCAGGGCTATTGAGGCCACACTAGTATTTGAGCCCAAGGACTTCATCCAGTCAGGTAAGTGTTGATGATATTACTGGGGTAAATATATTTGATCTATGGTATTTAAGTTTAATAGAGGTGTAATTGCTTTAGACTACTCCAGCAGACTTCCACTCAAGCTAGCTAGCTGTTCCTGTACTTGTTAAATGATTTTGGGGCCAATATCTCTAGCTAGCTAGGTTTACGTACCACCACAGTCTCATAATGAACTGAAAATATTTCTCCGTTAGTCGTGATGCTAATTTTCTCTATGTTAAATCCCATTCATTTATGCTAACAACGTTAGCGATCCAAATTTACCTTTTTTGTGATCTGTAAAGTTCAACTAGCAAATACAACATCAAAACGTGTAGTTTTGCAGATTCCTCTGCCTTCTGTTCTGCTAGCCATTCTGTTGTCATATCAGAATGTAGGTTATAGTTTGATTTAGCATGCTGATTGAGTGTTCATTTATTCATCTAGCCTATTTCTATTCATTTGTCCATCTGTAAAATATTTTTAAGGACTACTCCAGTTGTTTAGCTGACTATTCAGATATGTGTGTGGCATTGCATTAGTGTTTTACAAGAATAAATACATACAAAGAGAATAATGCCACGTATGATGTGTGGAGACATTTCACCCCAACCAATGTAGGCAGGAAGGCTGTGTACATTTGCAAATACTGTGCAAAGAGCTACGTCAAAAATGCCACAAAGATGCAGCATCATATAGACAAGTGCCCAATAATATATAATTATTGTAATTCCCCATTTATTCCCATATATTCCCATTAATTCCCATATATCCCATTCATTCCCATATATTCCCATTCATTCCCATGGACGGTGTCCAACTTTGAATAATAAAAAAAAAGGTCAATATTTCCAAACTTCCAGAGCTTAACTTCCCGTGGTAAATTTCCGGAAATTTACCGAAAACTTTCCACCCCTTTGCAACCCTAATTGTTACTCATTACTAGGGATGATACTCGAAACCGGTTTTCCCGGTTGTTTGATAAGAAAAGAACCGAGTCCTCGGACTCGAATCCCTTTTTGAGAACCGGTACCCGTTATCGAGACCACTATAGTAAAGAAAAAGAGTTGGTTCTTTATTCGAATCACTTGGAACGAATCCCGTCCCGACAAGAAATGCCCCGTGTGACATCACAAGAAATGACGTCGTGTAGCTCAGTCATTTGTCACGGTGGGGTCCAGCGTGCTGCGGTACGTTCCCGGGACGCAAAACTGACGGCTCCAGACGAAAGCGTGCAGGTAGGAGATGATTTATTTCTCATAAATCATACACATTACAACAGACAGGAACGAAACAAAAGGAAAGTGTGCCGTTCACACGAGAAGCTAAAGCAAAAACTGACTTAGCACAGGAATACTAGAAGCTAAGGTAACTTTAGCACAGGAATCATGAGCTCGAAAACCAGAATGTCAACGTAACTGTTGCAAATGCAAACAATGAAGCCACGACGAGTGACCGGAAAAGGCAGGCTTAAATAGTCTCTGATGAGCAACAGGTGCGCGTACAAGGCAGGTGAAAATCATAAGTAACCATGGTGACTAAAACAAACCCCCGAAGTGCACAAAACAACTAAGGAAGTCCAAAACTAACAGAACATAACTAAACAAAATTGGATCCGTCTACATCATAATACATCACAGTTTCATATATTTCACTTTACAGGAGTAGGAAGAAGTAAAGCTTATTTAATCCTACCCCTTTCCCACTTCATACAAATATATACATCATTTACTGACCTTTTTATAATAAAATATCTGTGAATTAGTATATACAACAGATTTGTAATATGTAATTAATTAATTCAGTCATTATGAATATACTGAGATGAAGAATATCTTATTTACAATAAGGTTGAAAGTGTTTCTCATAATTCTTCTTCTTTGTACTTTGTAAGCACTATTCATTTGAACAACCTCTTAAACTGGATCATATCAGTACAATGTTTAACTTCTTTACTTAATCCATTCCATCATTTAATTCCACATCATTTTAGCTGTTTGCAATTTTACCAAATCATCGAACTTTAATATTTTTGACTCAATAAATAAAGTGTTTGTATGTTCTCTATATCCAACATTATGTATCAGTCTAATTACATTTTTTTGTAACACGGTTAACGAATGTAGCGCACATTTGTAGTTATTTCCCCACCTTTCTGCACAATAACTCAGATATGGTAATACTATAGTAGCGAGCAGTAGATAATGTGAAGTGATTTGTTAAACCAAATATTGTGTTTTTTTCCATATACAACAACCTATATGGACTCGATAAGAGAATCGATAAGGAATCGGTTCGATAAGACGATTCGATAATAGGCTCAAACTCGATAATTTCTTATCAAACATCATCCCTACTCATTACTTTACCAAAAAGTAATTGAATTAATTACATCATTATTTGGTAAATGTAATTTATTACTAAGGAAAGTCATAACTGCGCTATTTATTAAAAAAAAAAAAAAAAAAAATACCTGACATATGCAGGTGAAACACTTTTCATGAAACAGTCAGTACGTGTCCATGCACTAAATTAGTCCAATTTATCAAATAGTTCGGCTCTACATGGGCGTCCTACAACTATATGTATATACATACAGTATATATATACTGTGGCAGACACTAGGACCCAGGTCTCACACCCAGTAAGCCTGAGGTGGTGGCGTGACATACAATAGAGGCGCTTTCAGAGACTTCCTGTAAGCATTCTCTTATTGGCAGTTCACCATTAAAGACATGTTTGGAACAGCAACTGAGTGTTTCCTCAAACTGCCACTATATCTGTATTTACATATATTATATTATATATATATATATATATATATATATATATATATATATATATATATATATATATATATATATATATATATATATATATATATATATATATATATATATATATATATATATATATATATACACACACACAGACACACATATACTGTATACATATTTAACAATCTATTTGGCATCAGTATTAGCTTTATTGGCCATGGATGAAACGCACAACGAATTTGACTTGGTAGACTGTGCTCTCTTTGTTAAATTGAAGAAACTAAGACAATGGCCAATTAATCCCACATTACGTATCTTCATCCACCCATTCAAAAATTCACACAACATTGAATGGAAATAAACAATATTTGCAGGATTCTACACCTATAATAGTGGTACAATTTGAGCAGGAGAAATGGACACACGGATGCACAGGAGTGGTTGTGGGCAGGGACGACTTAACCTATAGGGGTGCCCTGGGGCTGAGGGGGTTTTGCCCTCCCCCTCAAACCTCAATTACCCCTGCCCCCCAACCTCAACAACCCCAATCCCCTGCCAAAAAACAGTTTAAAAAAAATAATCATGATTTCACTCAACTGAACAGCAACAATACAAAATATCACCAATTTTCAAAATAATTTAGTTGATGAATACATTTTCTTCACGACAGCCGCATACACGTCTGTCCAAGTGTAATAAAAGCCAGTCAACTTTGAGTACAGTTCTGGCGATATGGGACAGTGCCTGTGTTTTAGCTCAATGGTAGTACGCTGGTCACCCACACAAGCTTTGTTAGTTCTAGCCCTGCTCAGAGCAGTAGGAAAAATCAGCCCAGCTGAAAGAGAAAGTACACATTACCTCCCTGGTTGGCACTCAGCATCAAGGGTTGGAATTGGGGGTTAAATCACCAAAAATTACTCCCAGGCGCGGCCACCGCTGATGCCCACTGCTCCCCTCACCTCCCAGGGGGTGATCAAGGGTGATGGATCAAATGCAGAGAATAATTTCGCTACACCTAGTGTGTTTGTGACAATCATTGGTACTTTAACTTTAACAATTGCTAGACGAAGCTGAGCTGTTTGTTATTAACAGCTATGAACAACAATCATTGCATTCCGCTGTCAAACTCGGGGGCCCCTGATTGGGTTGTTTACCTGGGCTTCAGTCCAGGTAAGCCCTCGATTTAAGGCAACTTTGATTGTGGGGTATAATTAAGGCTTATTTGGTCTGTTCTGTGTCTTTAATCAAACAATCTCTAGAATATTTTATTTCTATCAGTTAGCTGTGTTACTTAAGGCTCTCATGACATGCAATAAGTTTGTATGCTTCTTATGACTGCATTAAGCTTAGTGTTGTGGCATGGTTTGGGGTCATGTTGATTATTGTAGCATGGTTGGTGACATGGATTCCCAGGTATTTTGGTGTTAGGGAAAACCACTAAACGACTGATTTAGTACAACACTTCCGGAAGTACAAACCTTCACCCTACAGTCATGAGTGTGGCTACAATGAGCGATGGAAAATAAACCGTTTTCTAGTTCTCTCATATTACATTTTACATCACACAGTAAAAGAACATCCTCTTTTTTTCTTTTTACATCAAACAATGTGGCACAGAAAAACAGAGGGAAAGTTGAGAAAAAAATATGTAAAATAATATCTGGCAGGTCTAAGTTGAGCTGGGAGAGATGGATGTTTTTGTATATGTTTATCTGTGTACGTGTCTTCATATGGTAATATTTCAAGAATTCAGGGACCTTAACTGTCATACCAGCACACGTGTTGGCACAAAATTTAGTACCCAATATCCCAGATTCAGCCCACAAGAATGATGGTACGTACATAATAGTTTAAATAGAATAGGAAGTAGAGTAGGTTATAAATAGAATATTGTAACGTCAGTGGGTTCATGTTGAGGTGAGAGTTATACAAACCATCATAAGGCCAAAGGTGGCTGTGAAATGCGTGCACGAGAACACACACAAAAAGAATATAGCATGTATTCATGACCATACACTGATGCCAGTACCTAAAACACAGTCACAGTTATATTAATATGCAAGCCATCACGCTATAGACACAAACATCCAAAATAAGATTGACTAGTTATTCACAATAATGAATTCCTATTTTTTTTATCACAGCATGTACGAAGCAGTTTAAGCATAGCAGTGCTAGTCTGCACCATATTCCTGAATTGAATGAAAGAACAAATGGAGAAGATGCTGATGATGTGTTTGACGGAGAAGCAGCTGAAAGGCGATACCGTAAAAGTCCACTCTTCAAGTTAAATGCAGTACATTATTCCATTAATTTATAAAACAACTGTCGTTTGTTGTTCATTCTCTTGTATTGTTTTTCATGCAATATGTCTTCTCTAAGAGTTTTCAAAAGCATGTTACATTTTACCGACTTGTCCAGGGTGTACCCCGCCTTCCGCCCGAATGCAGCTGAGATAGGCTCTAGCACCCCCCGCGACCCTAAAAGGGACAAGCGGTAGAAAATGGATGGATGGATGGGATGTTACATTTTACAATGATTTTCTTTTGGTGGAGAAGTATGGATTAAATTAATTTAACTTCATTTCAATGGGACATGCTGTTTTGCAGTACAGTGGAAGTACAACCTGGATTTAAGAACCCCAAATTGTACAAAATGTTTAATTTACGAAGAAAAGACTGATTAAAACTATGCTTTGTTGTACAAAGTATGTCTTACAATATGAACTTTTCATCCGGCAATTAACTATGTGCACATGGACACAATTAATCGGATTAAAAGGTTAAAAATGAAAAATACTTCATGTAAACACACCATTCGTAATATTCTGACCCGATCACACACGTTCGGATCAAAATTTAATTCCAATCAAGACGGGTGGTTTGTGCCAAAAGTACTTCGGATTGTAGCGCCTGAAAACACATCTTCAGAAATTTGGGTTACAATTATCTTCACTGCGCATGTCTTTGATGCCAGCTATACTTTGGTGGTAGAGCAGGGACTATCTTTAATCATCTCGGAATGAAGCGATTGTCTTGCTGCTGTCTCCCTCCATTCAACATATACATAAGTAGCGTTATATATAGTTGAGTTTGTTCCTTTAAAACGAGACTAGCAAAAACTAAAGTATGATCTTGAGTGTCATGATTTGATGTAACAATAAAAGAAGGGATCCCGTTGTCGTAATAAAACAAGCTGTTTTATTCACGACTTTACAGCTAATTCAAATGCTAACTGCTAGTCTCAGGCACGTACACGGATTGTTGTAACATAAAGACGCACCGCAATCCGTACATAATCACATCATAGAAAGCACGGAACTTCTCCATTTCAAAAAGAGAGGTAAAGCAAAAGTAGTGAACAGAAGGAAAAAATTATAAATAAATACCGTGATAACGAACAAGCCGAGATGCACAAAGTCATGTTTGTTTACAGTGGAAGTCACTACTTAGTCAGCACCTACAGTGGCGCCATAACACAAATAATAACACACCTTTCCGTTTATGTTGGGTTCTGCGCATGTCAAAGCAAAGTATTCCAGTACTGTCCTCAGCTACTATGCTAATTGTTACTTCGTGTGCTTTTTTTGTAGCATTTTAAAGCATTTGACTATTTTTGCCAGCTCAATTTGTGTCCAAAGAAAGCAATGGACAAGTGATGTGCGGTTTGAAACATTCAGGAAGTATCCACAGCGTTGTCAACATTTGTTCCCCCAGAATCTATTTGGTTTAGTTTAGAGGTAACATGACCTTACAAAGCCAAAAGTGAGGTCTTAACTGCACTTTTTGGGGAATTTTGCCGACTGTTCACAATCATTATGAGAGACATGACAATGGATGTTATTGTATTATTATTTTTTGCGTTCTAAATATTAAATAAATGTGATCTGCTTAGAATAGAGCCTATGGGAGCTGATCCATTCCGCCTACAAAGCCCTTAAAAAAACATCCAAACACCTCCATTAAGGTTTTATACACATGATGTAAGTATATATGTAAGTGATGTAGTAACGGACACATTTATGATAACATTTAAAGGCCTAGTGAAATTAATTTTTTTTATTTAAACGGGGATAGCAGATCTATTCTATGTGTCATACGTGATCATTTCGCGATATTGCCATATTTTTGCTGAAAGGATTTAGTATAGAACAACGACGATAAAGATCGCAACTTTTGGTATCTGATAAAAAAAAGGCTTGCCCCTACCGGAAGTAGCGTGATGTAGTCAATTGAACATATACGCAAAGTTCCCTATTGTTTACAATGATGGCCGCCAGAAGTGAGAGAGATTCGGACCGAGAAAGCGACGATTTCCCCATTAATTTGAGCGAGGATGAAAGATTTGTGGATGAGGAAAGTGCAAGTGAAGGACTAATGGGGAGTGGAAGCGATTCAGATAGGGAAGATGCTGTGTGAGCCGGGGGTGACCTGATATTCAGCTGGGAATGACTAAAACAGTAAATAAACACAAGACATATATATACTCTATTAGCCACAACACAACCAGGCTTATATTTAATATGCCACAAATTAATCCCGCATAACAAACACCTAGGTGTTTGTTATGCTAGCTCCTAGCTACTAGCTCGAGCTAGTTATAGCTCGAGCGGGTAATATGGACGGGATCCCGTATATATAACCCGCCAATACAATTCAAACACCTGCACAACACACACACTCACTCAGCCCAAAGGACCGTTCACCTAACCCAAGGTTCATAAAGCTTATATATTTAACCAAAGTTACGTACGTGACACGCACGTACGGGCAAGCGATCACATGTTTAGAAGCGCGCGGGTGGGACCTGATATTCAGCTGGGAATGACTACAACAGTAAATAAACACAAGACATATATATACTCTATTAGCCACAACACAACCAGGCTTATATTTAATATGCCACAAATTAATCCCGCATAACAAACACCTAAGTGTTTGTTATGGTAGCTCCTAGCTACTAGCTCGAGCTAGTTATAGCAAGCGATCAAATGTTTGGAAGCGTACTCACGGTATCGCGTCTGCGTCTGTTAACGAAGTCAAAATCCTCCTGGTAAGAGTCTCTGTTGTCCGAGTTCTTCGATCTTGACTGCATCTTTCGGGAATGTAAACAATGAAACACCGACTGTATTGTGTTGCTGACTTCCCTCGCAAAATACTCCGCTTCGCACCGACTTTCTTCTTTGCTTGCTCAGCTTCTTTCTCCATAATGCAATGAACAAACTGCAACAGATTCACCAACACAGATGTCCAGAATACTGTGGAATAATGAGATGAAAACAGAGCTATTTCGTATTGGCTTCAATGGGGAAGCCATACCTCTGTTAAACTGGCTACGTCACGCGCATACGTCATCCTCCAAAGGCGTTTTGAACCGGAAGTTCCCCGGGAAATTTAAAATTGCACTTTATAAGTTAACCCGGCCGTATTGGCATGTGCTGCAATGTTAAGATTTCATCATTGATATATAAACTATCAGACTGCGTGGTCGGTAGTAGTGGCTTTCAGTAGGCCTTTAATATTTACGTATTTTGATCATTTTAAGCATACACGGCGCATTAATAAAAAAAACGCATCACAATGTTTTGGTTTTTTTTCTTCATCACTGATTATTACTCCCTGCACACTTTATGAGAGCCAACAAACATAATAAAACATCACTTACTGTGCAACGTCTGCTGTCCTTAGGATGCCGACTGCAAGGATGTTCATATACTGTATCTCAATGTAGATGAAGAACAGCCATAATTCATATGAAAAAGGGGGACCAAACGTCTTTTCGTGTCGTTCTCGACATTTCCGGGTCCTAAATGTCTGTCAAAGTGTACCAACTTGTCGGAAAACCTACTCAGACTTCTGTTCAGGTGAGATGCATGATTTATGATCTACAATAAACTTCCGGGGAGCAAGGAAGCGAGGAAACACATCGCCAGTCGATTATGTCGAAATTGTACACAGGCTTGTGATCTCAGCGCGGTTATAAATAGTTTGCCTGCGTTAGCGCTTATAATAACAATATCACTAATACTCGGTTAATATTAAAATCACAAAATTTAAATGGACTATTGATGGCGTTTTTTTTAATGTTTATTTATTGGATTTTATGGGCGAAATAGAGGACCTTCTGTTGGCTTTGCTGTAAGTGGATTTTTATTGAAGTTTTTTTACAAGTTACAATGCATTAAAAAAAAACACATCCGTCGTCATGTCTTTCATATATTCCAAAAAAGTGCAGTTCCTCTTTAAGAGGCGCATGGCGTAGAAAAAAAGATACTTTGGAAAAAAAATATAAGTAAATATTCTTCTGCAGAATTTAACAAAATCAAACGTATGTTGACATTACGTGAGAAAATATACTGGTGAAACTCAAAATATTAGAATGGTTTGTTTAGATTTACAAAGTGAAACTATCATATACATAACATGCAACTCATGATATTTCAATCCTTCTTTTGATATAATTTTAATGATTATAGGTTATGCTTGTCAAAACCTTCAATTGAAAATCTCAGCAAAATGTGGGGTCTCCAAAAACTGTAAGCTAAAATCTTCAGAATTCTAATAATGGCTTGACATATCTCACTTTCCATGTAATGGGTTAATATCACATATTTGTTTCACATTTGAAGTTGAATTGCTGACATGAATGGACTTTTATACGATATTCAATTTTTTAGTTTTACCTGTGTAATGGAAATGACTGAGTAAAAATGTGGTTGCAGAAAAACATGCAACTTTTTTCCGACTACAATTAAACGTTCACCTTTTGAAAATCAGGAGCACTTCGGCAAATGGGTGCAAGCTTTGGACCACAAACTTATTCATGGCTTATCTGTCCTGGGTGTACTGTTTTCTCTGCCGGGATGAAAGGAGACGGTGAGTTAGTACCTATTGTATTTACGCCAGATGACGTGCTAGCGTTACTGCTGCTGGAATGACATTGGCGTGGTTCAAAAACGCGGCTTTCATTTATAGTTGTTGCATGCTGTGCTTTCAAATGTGTCAGCATATTGCTTGATGTCTTCCTCTTGATGAAATAGCAATCTTGTAGTCATTACAAGTAGCGCTGTTGCAATCTTTTATTGTAAAATATAGCCATACTTTAAGGATTTTGTTTTGTCTGGGCGCCGTCATTTTGCTGTCTGATGTCACTATGCATGTTACGCAATGACGTCATTCTCAATCACTGGCATAGATAAGGGAATCAAGAAAGCATCCATTGATTCATTTTCTACTGCTTGTCCCTCTCCAGGGTACCGTGGGGGCTGGAGCCTATCCCAGCTGCATTCGGGCGGAGCGCAGGGTACACCCTGGACAAGCAATTCTAAGGAATTGATACACTAGGAACCAGTTTTGAACAAGAATCGTTTTTGAATCCTCATCGCTAGTTGTAGTACATACAGTATTTATGCATCCTTCAATAGTAAATCCCCTGAAAGACTCATCAAAAACTCTTGCCACATGATTAGATGTTTTTGATGAACGGGGTAATAATCGTGTATCGTAAATTATCTCATTCATTCCACAGTAGAGCATATTTCTCACACATATTTACTGCTGCCGCATACAAGCCAAAAAGGAGTCACAATGTATGCATGTCATGATTTGTGCAGACACTTAATGAGAGCAGGTTAGTTCAACGCTGAGCACGACTAAGAAAAGGCTAAGAACGATTCTTATAAAAAGACAAAGAGTGTCCTGTCTTTCATTCGCCCCCAGAGAAATTAGTAGAAGTTGGGGCTAGGAAATAAAACAATGACAATATATTTTGCAAAATAACTTCCTGAATAGAAATGTAATAGTTTACTGTCTCGCAAAAGACAAGATACCAATAAACATGGATGAAAATGAAGGATTCAAGCAGCCAACTTAAGTTGTCAACCCTCATTATCAACTCCCCGGTCGTAAACACTCCCAGACAGCACTTCCAAAGCTTTATACTGAATGCAGAGAAACAGTCTAGAACAGGGGTCGGCAACCTTTACCACTCAAAGAGCCATTTTGGCAAGTTTCACACATTAAAGAAAGTAATGGGAGCCACAAAAATGTTTTTAAAATTTAAAATGAAAAACACCGCATACAAAGCTTACATGCTTTGTGCTATGTTAACCAGGGGTCTCAGACACACGCACCGGCACGCACTTTAATGTGGGAATTGGATGTTAGTGCAGCCCGCGAGTTTTGGATGAATGTCGCTTGCGTCACACTTGCCAACCCTCTCATTTTTCCCGGGAGACTCCCGAATATCAGAGCGTGATGACACTGCATATGGTGCCCTCTACAGTCTGCCCAATCAGTGTACCTGCTCGGCCACAAGTGGAATGCAGCTTTAGCTTGCTCACGTAAGAGACAGCAAGGCTAGTAACTCAGCAGCCACACATCTTACACTGACGGTACCAATACCCAGAATCCCATGCAGCCCTAACTCTTCCGCTCAACCAACCACGAAGAGGGGGGGGGGGGGGGTTGATGTGTGGGGGGATTTGGTGGTAGCGGGGTGTATAATGTAGACCGGAAGAGTTAGGACTGCATGGGATTCTGGGTAATGGTTGTGTTGTGTTTATGTTGTGTTACAGTGGGATGTTCTCCAGAAATGTGTTTTTCATTCTTTTTTGGTGTGGGTTCACAGTGTGGCGCATATTTGTAACGTAACAATGTTGAAGTTGTTTGATACGGCTACCGTCAGTGTAAGCTGTGTGGCTGATGAGTAACTATGCTTTGCTGTCTCCTGTGTGAGCAAGTAATAACAACATACAACATGTGGCTGGCCTGGCATGCTGTAAGTAAATGCTATAGAGGACAATTACTGCAGTGCATTTAGGGCACGCCCTTTATATAGTAATTAGAGTGTTAATAGGATTATTTTTCCCTGGGAGTAGTCTATGAGAGACACTGACATCCATAAGTCTCCTGGGAAAATCGAGGGGGTCGGCATGCATGTAGCTGAGCCGCATCAGAGTGGTCAAGGAGCCGCATGCGGCTCCGGAGCCGCGGGTTGCCGACCCCTGGTCTAGAAGGAGCAGCAAAATGTGTCTTACTTCGCTATCTTGTCGGACATGTGGTCAGGGCGCACGTCTGACTATACCTTACTTAAGCCTCACTGCTCACTTTTTCAACCAAACTCTCTCTCTCTCTGGTTGGGCTAAGTAGCCCGGACCAATTTCCCTCTTTCTCGACATTTCTCCCGATCTTTCATCAGTGCCTTCAGATTTTCAGCTTACCAGTTGACATTAGGGCTGGGTGATATGGTAAAAAAAAAAAGATCACTATTAATTTTTTTCAATTCTTCCGATCTCGATTAATATCACCATTTTTTTCAATTTTTATATTAAAGCAGATTGTCCCGTGCAGGATTATACTGAGTATCGCATCCCTACTGTTTACTACTGCAGTATCTTTTAACAATCATTTTCACCATGTTTGATGAACGTACATTTTGTCCATATATATAATTGTGCTTATTGGAGGTGCAACGATACAGGTAACCCAGCCTACGGTCCGTACCTGGTTTTAGGGCCACGGTTTTGCTTCTTTTTCGGTACGTTTTGTGGGGGTAAAGAGAATAACTTTGTTGCCTCTTGCCGTGTCTCTGTGTCCATAGCAGGACATTACTTACAAGTTCTTCCTTGCGTCTATAGAAAAGGTCAGCAAATCTCAAGCATCGTTCATTGATTGTGGTTGATAGAGCTGGCAAGCCACCATTGCGCTGTTGCTTTAAAGGATGCTCTTTCCACAAGATGTTCAAAACCGCACACAACATCTTGGCATATGTGCCCCCCAACATGCTTTCGGCCAGAATGGAATTTGAAAATCAAATGTCAAACTGCCTACTTTCCCACGAAGACCACACAGGTGAAGTCATTGCTTTAGGACTGACAGATGTCACAGAGTGAAGGCAAACATTCTGTCACAACTGATAGCGGGTCAAATATAGTGAAGGCCACATCCCCTGACAACTGGACTCAGTTGCAGTACTTTTGCCGTTGACTTAATTTAGGGGTGTTGATAAATTACAGAATTACACACAAAGTACCAAACTTAATGTTATTATTCGATCATATAAATATAAAAATACGAGCGTAGAACTACAAAAAACTGACACTGTCAGAAAGTTAATTGTCCTCATGATGCTTATTCCTGAGGTATTAGTGGGTGTTAGTTAATATGCATCATACTGAGCGTGTGTTTAAAACATTCAGCCCAGCAAATCAAGTTGACAAGACATGACACCTGTCCTCCCAATATAACTTAGAATTTTTAACTCAACTGCTCTTTTTGTGGTCAACAGAGAACATTAAAATATTGCAACTTGGGTGAACCGAAATAAAAATGTGTGGCTGAAACCCAAAATGATTAAACCAAGGCTGAACACGATAAACAATTAAATAAGAAATGTATGATTCAACAAAAGTTCAGTAAAATTAATGGAATGAGTTTTTGTTAAGTATGTACTTTTTTTGTATTTAATATCACAATAATTTTTTATATGTTGTTCTATATTATTAATTTGTAGTTTCCAGCTTAGTTTGTCATCGAATAACACCTACAAAGTTTCCCATTTTTACTCTTTCTATTTCAATATTCTCAATAATGTGCCTTTGTTCTAAACTATATTGATAACCAAATACGATATTGACTGATATGAAAAAAATATTGTGATATGACCTTTGACCAATATCGCCCAGCTCTAGTAGTGGTAGTAACACCATTATAGGCCAACACATTGTTCTACAACACTCAAATCAATACTAGCTCATCTGCATTGATCATAGTTTTTTTCATAAGCTGTTGCCCCATAAATTAATGTACTGTTGATGAAAGTGATGGCATGTAAAAAGGGGACAGAGTTGAATGCATATTTTAAAGACACACAAACCAAATAAACAGACATAAATGCATGTGCACATGCATTAACTTATTGTTTATCTTTGCTGTGCACTTTGAAATAAAATTGTGCATGGCACACAGCAACTGTGAGAGTTTTGCTATGGTTGTCTGGGAGACCTGGAGCAGAGCATTGATTTTAAAGAAGCAGTGATCAAAAGAAGAAGGTCTTTGATAAGAGTATTTATCGTGGTAAAACAGGGCTACACTAATGATTTGGTGCATAAGGCATCTGTAAAAATGACATGATGCATAAACAAATGGTCTTTCAGAACACACATTCATTGGTGGCCTGGAGTATAATATTTTAAACACAATGCAATATACATAAGTGATTATAGAAATATCGCTTTGAAATGTAGCCAATTTACATAAATTGCACCAAAGCAGTGCTAACATTGCCCAAAAACTTAACGTTCAGTTAAATGCTTCAGGGAAGTGGTATTCATATTTTCTTCATATATATCATCTAACAAGATCACACACACATGAATGAGTATACATAAGAAAGAGCCTTAAGAACAACAAAACTAAAACATTTTTGATTACGTAGATGTTTTGAAAATAACTAAATCTCAACTACTTGTGTAGGTTTCCAGGATAGGTAAGTACACATCAGTAAAACTATTTACATTATGGATAAACTAGGTGAACAACTCTTGAACCCTTTAGTCATACACTTATGTATATTGCATTATAATTACAATAGTATCCAAAAAAGATGTATACTCATTCAGTAGCACAAAATGTCCCTGATGTACTAGCAAGAGTGTCAAAGAACCATGTATGTGACAAAATGCAATAATGACTATCATTCATATCTTCTGAAATATGTTGCTTTAAATAATTTGTGGTACCACAGGGTTAGATTGTAATTAATTGACTGTGTCGCTGAGCTACAATAACTGCCAGCCGCATATAATTCAGGGAATTGTCATCCATTTAAATCGACAAGATACTGAAGAATACTGTCTTGTTTGTTCCTCTTTTGTGCTGCAAACATATTGATTAGGTTGCCTGTACCATCTGAGGTAAAATTGTAAAATACTGTATGTAGCATGTACAGTATTACATATAATAAGCCTGCTTTGCAGGGAGAAAAAATAATAAATCAAAGTTTCAAATGACAACTTGCATTGCAACCAAGAGAAGATAATTCTTCCATTAGTCCAAAATATTTGTGATTTAGTTTTAAGCCTGGCCACTGTGTGCTGGCTTGTACATCATTTGTAGGATTTCAGCTAAGCTTTTTAGCCGGGCCATAAAGTCAGCACAGGCGAGGGCGACAGGCATAGTTAGTGCCTCACTAACAGTGTCTTGCTTGGTTAAACCTTATTTAACCCTATTGGTCAAAAAAAGCAATGGAGACATTTTAGACTTCTATTTTCTCTGGCTGATTGCAAAGTCAGAAAAAACGTCCTCTGCCAGTCTGCTGTACTTTAAGACGGAGGCTGTAGTAAATAGACACCTTCTGTTCTACAGTTACAGCACAGCTTCTAGTGACACTCATATCATTATATATAACTTCCATACCCATGAGATATAGGAAAAGCACTTTAAAAAGCTATAGACCTATTTCATAGTTGCTTAGGGAGAGGATTATGGATTCTGAGGTCAGATTATTATCAAATAAACAAAGCCCTAAAAAGCCACAGTGGACAAGGCATCATGAACCGACAGCAAGCAGGAATCACAAGCAGGAAATTGTTGTTCCTGCATGTTACCATGCGAATCAAGTCAGAGTGCATGTAAACACAAAATTTAACATGCAACAGTCTGAAAAAAGGTTCTAAAACTACATAATCTGGAGGCACAAAAGCATTCAGCCAAGAGGCATCAAGACAGAAAACAAAGAGTGAAGCTGTCTTTTATTGTCCTTTCAAATGATCACACCAAACACATTGTGTTGGATATGTTGCCAGGCTTAATACGACTAAAAGGGAATCATTAATGATGAAGGCAATTGAAATGAAAGAAGATCACCAAACACACTTGGTCAGTTAGCAAACTAACACAGAAAAATATTTTGGATAGGTGAATTACCAGTGAATAACGTCGTTATTGTTTTAATTTAAATTTCAGTTGGCTTGGTAAAAGCTGAGACCCAAAAAAGGATATGAGCTCCTTTTGTTTTCCAACAATATCCAAAAATGTCATGGGTGTGATAGAGCCTTTCCCAACTGACTTTGGACGAAAGGCAGACTACTCCCTCGACTGGTTGCTAGTCAATCACAGGGCACATGTGGACAAACAATCATTCACACTTATGTTCTTCTACCAGTACTCACATTTTCACCCACAGTCATTGAGTGAGAATCAATCTGCACAAAGTCAGAGGGGTATACTACAACACTTACCAGTATTTAGAATATATAATTCTAATTTTATGTTTTCGTGCATTCATTTTATTCTAAACAGCGGCCGCCATTAACAATAATTCTCTACACAACACTCTGACAGTCTGTGGTGACAAAAACAATACCTGGACGACCCCAACAAACTGGTTCTGCCTGGTCAGGAAAATCCTAAATTCAAGGTATCACAAAACCTGTGTATAATTACACAGACATATTGGTTTCCAAAGCAAATAGACAACTATGCAGTTGAATTTCTGTGTGTTTATGATGTAAACCAAGTGTAGAGGCCACAATGTCAGACAGGTTTACATTAGTCAGCAGATGTAGTAAGCCACATCATTAGTCAATCTGACACCCACTTCTGGCCTTGCTTTATGGATGAGGCCAAGCTCAACAACTAACCCCACCTCCACGACACACAAACAGTAGTGTACACAAGTCCACAACACACTCTCCCACAATCAAAGTACAATTAACACATGTCGGATTAGTGTGTCAGGTCTCACTCCAGTGGGAATAGATGCATGTTTATTAAGCAAAACAGCATATTGTGGACGACTTTTTCAGCAAATGTATCTGTCCACTAGAGGAAAAACAATTTGTCAAAATTGTCGACAAAAACAAAATTAACATGCCGGAAGGAAACAAACATACGCGAGTTGGTTACTGGCAGCAACACGAAGAGAAAAATGGTTGTGGCCATTGGCAACAACACCGTGGGTGAAAACATGAAAAGCACAGACATCTGGAGGATACAGTCTTCAACTCTACTCAATGAGATAGTTAGCTTGTTTCAGAGGTAGCTAACAACAGAGAGATTAAGGGCCTCATTTACGTAATCTTTCTGTGTACTAAAACACGTGCAAACCTGATAGCACACGCAAAGCTGATCTACTAAACGTGTGCAAAGTGGACTGCGTCTGTTAAGTGAGCAGGATAAGGCGTCCTATCCATTTGGCGTCTCCATCTTCATTAATTTGCAAAATACATGCCAATCATTAAACGCCCACAATACTGGGAGGAGAAGATAGCAATATAATTATTTAGCACGCACAATGTGATTTATCAACACTCATCACCGTTTTGAGAGCACTATTTTGCGTTTTATTTAGCATGTGTGGGAAGGACGTGGAAACTGACACAGTTCCACACACGGCTGTGCTCGTGCTGCACAGACAGATAAGGATGCCCAGTGCCACCAAGACATTGTTTTGGCCTCCACATCTCTGAAAGGGTACTGAATTGTTTAGCCTTTCTGTCTGAGTAACACGTTCAACCAGTTAATGCTCAGAACAGAAGCATATTATCATTAGGAATACAAACACACAAAAGGGCAAATGTCATAGTGTGTTTGCTTCCTTTCACTGCCATAAAATGACTGGCGGAAATACAATGATGTAAGTCAAATACATTTGTCCTGTAAAAGTCAACCAAAGTTTATATGGGTTGTAAAGAAGAACAGCCATACATTTCCTAAGGGTTATAAGTGCAACAATACATGAATAACAGGTCAATTTTCTTTTTAAAGCATTTCAACTGACTCTTACAGCTACAATAGTGTTCATTTACTGAGATCCAATAGAAAAACTGTATGGCTTGCTTGCAGTTTAAAACGATAGATGAGTTCAGCATCATAAACGCTTTTCCCAAAAATATTTTGCTTTCAGATTAAATTTCAGGATGAAACTAAATACACTGCAACCTTTATAGGTGAACTTAATTTGAACATCTCAAAACCTTTGAATGCACATGTCCAACTGTTGAATGTTTCAGTACATTTTGCTAAACTTGCTATTTCTAACAAGCTGAATGGCAAAATTCACAGGAGGTGAACTTCTTTAAAGCGTTTTCCAGTCTCTCTCTATCTCTGGAACCTGTTGATGACCATCTGTGACATTCTAAGCTCAGTGGTTACTTTCCTCTGAGAACATCCTGTTTAAAACCCCACAAGATACTCTTGATCAATTGTCAGGCGTTGTCATGGTCTCATGTAGGGATGTAACGATATGAACTTTTCATATCGTGGTTATTGTGACCAAAATTATCACGGTTATCACTATTAACACAAAATTGTTGAATGTGCTCAAAAAGTACTGATACACACATCAACATATTTTAACCAAATGTTTTTCAATCAAAAAAATATATACACACACACCAAATACTTTCTTGGCAGAAGAAACAATTAATATTGTTCTGGCATCTTGAGATCCATATTGTTTTTGTTTTAGTGATTTAATATGTTTATCATCCTCCATTTTAATTTGTAAATGTTTTGATGAAGAAAAAAAAATGTTTGTTTGGGCACTCCACTTAAAGTTTATTAGACGTCACATGGTCTACTTCCTGTTATTGTTCCTTGAAGGCTACTGTGGATCGATTACTTTGTGCAAAGAGAGCACAGCCTGTAGGTTCAAGGTGCACACTTTAATAGCTTAGTTGTTCAAACACCAATGTGTTTGTACAAGTTTAGATTTGTATAAACTAGGTTACGCAGTTTCTTAATGGGGGAATACATTAATGTCTCCTGTATTCATGTTAGCATTTAGTATAGATAGTGAGCTAGCACTATCTTGCTTCTTCAGTAAATGAGCAATGTCAACAGTTCGTGAGTCTATCAAAGTGTGGTTATCAATCACGGTTTTATCATAATTTCAATTTAAACGGTAATAATAAACCGTAGGGAGTTTTACCGCGGTTTATCAATATACCATTTATTTTTACATCCCTAGTCTGATGATGTTCAAACGTGAACAGCATGATGAAAATAACCTTTTCTAATTGAAGCAGGAAATGTATTGGTTGATTCATGGATCAAACACCTGTTGTGAATTTTTAAATACTGAATTAAAATATTGAAACATTGACCAACGTTTTTTATTAGATTCACCTGTATAGGTTGTAGTGCATTTTTTTTTTCTAACGTATAAATAAATATATAATAACTTTTGTGAATGGAATTTTTATTTTGGTATTTTAATTACAGAATATTCCTTGAAAGGGGCAAACAGTTTGAAGCCTCAGTATGATTCAATGCACTTTTACAATGCGGCAAACTATAACTGCATTATTGAACATATTTTTAAATCAATATATCTTTGATAGTCTTCTTCAAAACACTGGTAACACAGTCTTTGTTTAGTCTGAATGTTTGATACAGCTCTTGTATTGAACATCCCTAGATTGTGCCGTTGTACTTAATCAATTGGCTGTTGGGTGTACATCAGAACATCAAGAGGCACTTAATTTCCAAAGCCATCAACTAGAGTAACTCAAAATGCCAACTGAGGAAGCAGGCAGGGCCATCAAACATAAAGTGAATTTTTGAATTCACTTTGAAAGTGCATTCGTATATCCACGGGGCAGGTTAGAAAGGGAAACAATACTGTAATCTGTTTTCCAAGCCACTGTTTCTGTGTCACTGCAATGCTTTTCAACTCACCCTATTTTCTATGAACGTAATCTCCCAAGTCTCTCTTATCTATGTCGTATAAAGGACAGGCTACAACCATTAGTAAGAGAGACGAGAGTATCTTGATGGCTGCTGTGCCCCAGAAGAGCACCATTAGCTATAAAAACATCCGTAAACTGAATGCTGTGTCTCTATAGCCTTGACATTGTACATAAATTGTCATATGTCCTGAAAAATGTGGCACATATTACAGAAGCAGTGGGAGTCTTTTTTGGGCCACAAAGTCAGCCACACACACGCGTACACACATACACACACACACACACAGGCATACACATGTACTTGCAACCATATAAAAGAGGTGCTCTTACCCGAGGGTTGTCATAGTAACGATGGTGTACCAGAAGGAGGCTGGGATACTGGTGAATTTACTGGAGCTTGAGCCCTTCTCTGCGTAGAACATGACGGTGGCAAATATAATTATGGCCATCGTAAGGGAGAAGAGCAGGAAGCCCAGCTCTGAGGCACAGCTTTTCAGAGTGTAGCCTAGAATGCGAAGGCCCTGAGAGTGACGGGAGAACTTAAAGATACGAAACACACGGAAAACTCGGAGCGTCACAAAGGCGCCGCTCACGTCCTCGTTGTCAGTCATCACCAGGCCGATGTAGTAGGGCAAGATGGCCACCACATCTATGATGCTCATGACAGACCTCATGAAGCGGTAGCGGCTTGGTGCAGCAAATAAGCGCATCAGGTATTCCACAGTGAAGATCATGACGCAGGCCGTGTCCATGCAGAAGAAGGCCACGGTGTAGCGCTCGCCGCATGGCACTTCCTTATGGTTGGGTACCGAGCCGCAGGGAACCGTCTCTACCACATTAGTGATAACAGAGATGGCGATGAAAAAGCCAGTAACGTAATAGAAGACTAGGGCCATTGTGGACGTGTGAGGGTTCTCAAAAGCCCGCCACATTGTCTCCCTGAAGGTCATGTTGGGCAGCTTAGCATCCTTATTGTCCTCCTGGTCATCCATCAGACGCTCTGCATTTTCCCTCTTTCTATCCTTGTACTCTTCGTAGCAGCAGTCACCAATGATCTCCGCGACAATGCCAAAGAAAGACAGCTCTTCATCATAGGAGGAGATGCATTCATTGCGAGGATAGTGGAGCTTGCCCGTGCGGTAGAAGTTAAGTACGCTACGAAACATATCTGGATCCCGGTCAAAGAAGTACTCTTTTGTCTCTTCGTTGTAGAAGAACTCCTTCTCGGAACTGCCTAATAGGGTGTCTGGATAGCGGTCTAACGTATTCCTCCAGGTTTGGAAGCGCCGTCCACTGACATTCAGAATGATTAACTCATCCTGACGTTTGTTCTTCTCAGCTGGTGCCATGGGCATAGGTAGATTAGCCACAGGCATCCAGCCAATGGCCGCCGCCCGGGCGAAAGGAAGCCATGCCGCCACTCCCGCCGCCATACTGTCTCCGGCCTGGGGCGTAGGGGGGAACAAGTCCTGCACCTTCACAACCAGCTTGACCTTAGCTCATTCACCAACTAAAGAAACAGAGAAAGCAAGGCAATGCAGGAGAGAACAGCAGAAAAGGAGGCATGTCACCAGAATGGAGACAATTTAGTGTTACTTTACAACTTTTTAAGTGGAAAAACAGCCATGTGAGAAAAGGTGATTAATGTTCTACAGAAAGAAACTGCAGAAGGTGGAAAACACTGCACAAAAAAATCATTGGCTGACCCCTGCCCTCCTCAACTGCCATCTAAAACTCCAGTTGTCTCAGCAGGGCCAAAAACATCTCAAAGGATCCCATCTCTTTAACCTGTTGCCCTCTGGCCAAAATAAAAATACTCTTTAGACACAAACAACCACTTTCTTTTTCCCTGTTTATGTTTTTATACAGTGGTTTTATATTTGTACTTTTTAATTGTACATATAGTATTTTATATTATACTAACTATGTGTTTACTGTTACGTACTCAAATCTCATTATACTGTGCATAATGACAATACAGGCTTTCTATTCTAACACTCAGACAGTGTCATAGAAAGCACTCTTCATATAAAACACAAGGCATAGAAAACTTTAATATGGCATTTTCCCACAACTTAACAACTTTCAAATTTAATTTGTCATGTCTGGGATATTTAGTTACAGTTAAAAAGAAGCCATATTCCAAACTGTAGCACAATTAGTTATCATGAAAGCAATTCAAACCTGTTGAGTTTCACCAACAGATCGTGTCTATTAAACTATTACTATATTCTCAACATTAGTTAGCATGGGGACTCAAAACCCTATTATCACATTTTCACAAAAGTGTAAAAAGGCAGGTTTAACACAAACATGTTAGCTTCTACTCACCGACTGGAAATCATCCATCCAATAAAAGGCGACCCTCTTCCACAGCAGTTTAGTTCCGTCAGTCTATGTGATGTTTTGTTCTTTCCCACCCCCCCCCCCTTAAAAATGTCTGTCTGTTCAATATAAAGGAGCAATGAAGTTACCAAGAGACACTGGAAAAGGCGTGAAAGGTGACGACGAGTGGACGTACAAAAGCTTGGTCAGCTCACCTTCCATCCTGCTGAGCGGAGGGATGGAGACAGCACGCCGCCGAGAGGCACTCGCTTCTCGGCTGCTGAGAGCAGAGACACAAGGCGGAGGAAAAGGAGGAGGAGCGCTCTCTCTCCCTCTCTCGCTCTCTCTTTCTCGCACTCCCTAATTCAAATGCTTTCATGTGAAACGTCGCGTTAGAGCATACTTGCCAACCCTCCCGTTTTTAGCGGGAGAATCCCGATATTCAGCGCCTCTCCCGACAACCTCCCTTCTCCCGACAAACTCCCGGTATTCAGCCGGAGCTGGAGGCCACGCCCCCTCCAGCTCAATGCGGACCTGAGTGTGAGTGGGGACAGCCGTTCTCACGTCCGCTTTCCCACAATATAAACTTGCCTGCCATAACATCTTCGGCTTTTGGGAGTGCACAACAAGTATTAGTAGACGCAGCAGAACAACGAGGAATACAGACATGGCGACGCAGAGCAAGATGAAGAAATACGCCTGCAAGTTCCAAAGCGAATGGAAACAAGAATTTCAATTCATCCAGGACAGTTCGAAGGGGAAGGGGTATGTTGCCTGTAAATTTTGTAGAACAGACTTCTCAATTGAACACGGTGGCCGAAATGATATAATCATTCATGAACGGAGAGCGAAGCACAAGGCGGCGGCAGCGCAGCACCGGTCACAGTCCAGTATTATGGGCCACCTCGCAAAATGGAGACCCGATGGTGTAATATATGCCGAGACAAAGATGACTATGCTGATAGCTGCAAGCAACATCCCATTCTCATTTGCGGATGTTTACAACAAATCCGTGAAGAATATGTACCCGGATTCAGAGATCGCTTGCCAGTACTCAAATGGCAGAACATAGGCGACTCAAATAGTGAAAGGTAAGTGTTTTTTTTTAGTAAGCAGCAAGTACAGTACAGTTTGTAGAACAACTGTGTTTTCATTACTGTGTATTAGATAGGTGCCATTGCCCCGGAATTGGACAAGGAAGTGATGGAACTTTGCCAAAACCAACCCTTTGGTCTGATGTGTGATGAAAGCACAAGCAGAAAGACGGATAAAGTATGTATTTTGTATTTACACTTCTCTTGTAAAGTAATGTTGTGGCTGCTGTGAAAATTGCTTTCTAAATATATATATATATATATATATATATATATATATATATATATATATATATATATATATATTTTTTTTTTTTTTTTTTTTTTTAAGGAGTTTGTGATATTGGCCAGGGTTTGCGATCCGAAAACTGAGGTGGTGACGAAGTTTCTGCACATGCCAGTGTGCAACATTGGCACAGCAGCGAACCTCTTTGAGTCACTGAACACAGTGCTAAGGTAAATGTAAAGTCGCTTATGTGTAAATGTAAATATATTACAATATGCTAGGATAGTGGTTCTCAAATGGGGGTACGTGTACCCCTGGGGGTACTTGAAGGTATGCCAAGGGGTACGTGAGATTTTTTTTTTAATATTCTAAAAATAGCAACAATTCAAAAATCCTTTATAAATATATTTATTGAATAATACTTCAACAAAATATGAATGTAAGTTCATAAACTGAACATCAAATCAAGTAGGCTATTTCATTCATTACAATGCAATATCCAGTGTTGACAGCTAGATTTTTTGTGGACATGTTCCATAAATATTGATGTTAAAGATTTCTTTTTTTGTGAAGAAATGTTTAGAATTAAATTCATGAATCCAGATGGATCTATATTACAATCACCAAAGAGGGCACTTTAAGTTGATGATTACTTCTATGTGTAGAAATCTTTATTTATAATTGAATCACTTGTTTATTTTTCAACACATTTTTAGTTATTTGTATATCTTTTTTTCCAAATAGTTCAAGAAAGACCACAACAAATGAGCAATATTTTGCACTGTTATACAATTTAATAAATCAGAAACTGATGACAGTGCTGTATTTTACTTCTTTATCTCTATTTTTGAACCAAAAATGCTTTGCTCTGATTAGGGGGTACTTGAATTAAAAACATTTTCACAGGGGGTACATCACTGAAAAAAGGTTGAGAACCGCTGTGCTAGGAGACAGACCACTAATAAGTAATGTTGTGCTTTGTTTATTCCTAGTGACAGAAAAATTGACTGGAGAAACGAAACCATGCAGCATTAATGGTAAGAAGTATTTAATTTATTATTGGTTACCTTCAGAATAACAATGTTATTAAAAAGAAAAAGAGACTTATTGTACTCTAAAAATGTTGGTCTGACTTAAAAATGCACGCACTTAGTTGTATTCAGAGTTAAAGAATATTATATGGCTCTCACGAAAATACATTTTAAAATATTTGGCTTTCATGGCTCTCTCAGCCAAAAAGGTTCCCGACCCCTGTTATAGAGGATAAGACTAGAGAAAGCAATTATATCCCAAGCTCACTTGTGCTTAATTTGCTCATTTTCATTTGCAGTTATGGAGCTAGGAAAAAGTCTGCCGCAGCTGCGATTGGACCTGACCAGCCTCCGGGTACAAGTACTGGAGTACCAATTGCTTGCCAGGGAAGATCTTCCCCAGGAAGCAAGGATTGACCGGTTTTGGGCCATGCTAGGGAGAGATGGAAGATTCCACACTCTCGTGCATTTGATGAAAGCACTTTTGTGCGTGCCACACAGCAATGCATCATCAGAGAGGGTGTTCAGTATGGTTCGAAAAATAGTGACAGAGAATAGAAAGAGGATGGACAATTCAACCCTTAACTCACTCCTTTCCTGCAAAATAAATTTCACAGATGCTGCCCACAGCTATATTCCTTCAAATGCTGTGCTTCTGGCTGCAAAGCATTGTACTTTCAAGTACAACAATGAGTAGATGAGTGTTGTGTGTGTGTGTGTATATGTGTAAATAAATGAACACTAAAATTCAAGTATTTCTTTTATTTATATATATATAATAAAATAAATATATATATATATAGCTAGAATTCACTGAAAGTCAAGTATTTATATATATATATATATATATATATATATATATATACACACTACCGTTCAAAAGTTTGGGGTCACATTAAAATGTCCTTATTTTTCAATGAAGATAACTTTAAACTAGTCTTAAGTTTAAAGAAGTACACTCTATACATTGCTAATGTGGTAAATGACTATTCTAGCTGCAAATGTCTGGTTTTTGGTGCAATATCTACATAGGTGTATAGAGGCCCATTTCCAGCAACTATCACTCCAGTGTTCTAATGGTACAATGTGTTTGCTCATTGGCTCAGAAGGCTAATTGATGATTAGAAAACCCTTGTGCAATCATGTTCACACATCTGAAAACAGTTTAGCTCGTTACAGAAGCTACAAAACGGACCTTCCTTTGAGCAGATTGAGTTTCTGGAGCATCACATTTGTGGGGTCAATTAAACGCTCAAAATGGCCTGAAAAAGAGAACTTTCATCTGAAACTCGACAGTCTATTCTTGTTCTTAGAAATAAAGGCTATTCAACAAAATTGTTTGGGTGACCCCAAACTTTTGAACGGTAGTGTGTATATATATATATATATATATATATATATATATATATATATATATATATATATATATATATATATTGAAATACTTGAGTTGGTGAATTCAAGCTGTAAAATACTCTCCTCTTAACCACGCCCCCAAGCACCCCCCGCGACCCTGAAAGGGACAAGCGGTAGAAAATGGATTGATGGATGTGCACAGACATTTGGGGGAACGGTGTTCAAACCACAAAAAAGGGCACCCATTGCAAAAATTATTCATTAAACTATTTATTATATTAACAATTCACAATTGAACATTTTCAACGTATATAATAATAATAAATACAAACTCAAATAGTACAGTTTAAACATTTATTTATGTTACTCTTTTTGCAGTTAAAGTCTTACGGTTGTACAGGGGAAGAAGATGGCACAGACAGGAGGGACATCGTTTTAGCTCTATTTTATATATATATATATATATATATATATATATATATATATATATAAATAAATATATATATACAATAGAATGGAGTGTGTAAATAATCCAAAACGTGTGTGTTTGAGGCTATGTGTAGGATTTAACTGCTGAGTGTTACCGGTAGTGTTGAGCGAGAGGCGAAAGTCCAGGAGGGGGCGAGACAAGCTCGGAGGTCCGTGAGACAGGAAGGAAGTTGGGGCAATAACGAGGCGTCAAAATCCGTGTCCAGGCGGGAGGTGGAGATCCAAGATGCGGCCAGAGAACCAGAGGGAACCCGGGGAGACGAGACACATTGCTCGTGACGTGGGAACGACGGTAGGCTGCAAGGAAGCGACAAGAAGGAACACAAGACAAATGAACACGGGGGTGGGAGAAACACAGAGAAAGAGTATGCATGTACCGTGGAGAAGTTCGGGTTACTGTACAGGAACAGATCGCCACGTTCTGGCACAGGATGCAGGTTCGCACTGGCTTATGAAGGCAGATCCTCCCATCAGCGACAGGTGTGTTGATTGCTAATGATTGATTGAATGCAGCTGCTTGCTGCAGCCGGAGTGACGTGCCCCGGCGCGCTCTTGGAGGTGCGCCCAGCGCACCGCACAGATGATTGTGCACTAGTGTGCGCCCGGGCCGTGACATAAAGCATACGCAGGTGTACACTAATATGTACCTCACCAGACTGCCATAACTTACCTTAAGACCCACATCTTATCGCAATAATTATGATTAAACTAGTGAACTTGTAAAAAAAAAAAAAAAAGCCACAATAATATATTACATTGTTTTTTCACAGTTTTTTTGCGAGATTTTTTTAATTTTATAATGGTTTTTACTATAATACTTTAATGAGAAGTGTAACCCATATGGAAATATAGTGTCACTAATATATTCTCCTATTATTCATTTCTAATCTATGGTGTGCCAAAGTCACTTTGGTCACTTAAAATTTTTTTAAACTTGATGTGTCAAAGTCATGTGGTCACTACAGGGTTAAATTAATGACACATGCACGCGGCACGTTATTCACATGTTGGCCAGTAGAGGTCACATGCACCTTTCTCATTCCAGACATTCCTTCACTGAACGTCAAAGAGTGAAGGCACGAGTCAAATCGTTGTGTTGCAAAGACAAGGTTTATACATTAAAATACTTGTCACTTTTCAAAACAAGTGTTGGAAAAGCAGCATAAGATAGCCTGGTTCCAGTGGGAGCTGGATTGCTGTGTTTTGTGCTGCTGAGAACTCCAGTAAGTGTTACTTTGTGAGTGAGGCCTACTAGCAAGCCTGTTAGCCGAGCCATCCTGTTAGCGCTAAAGAGAGGAGTCTCATAACAAGACACAGAGTTATAATGTACAAAACCAATTGGAGTAATATGATGTCTTGAAAGAATGCCTTGTGACATGTTAGCATGTTGCGATTGGATAACTGTATTGTATTTTCGTTTTGTGTAAAAGAGAGGTTTATTTAATGTTACTGTGTTCAGCCTTAGCAGTGAGCAGAGGAGCTGCATTCATTCCAATGCTGCTAAAAGCTTAAAGGGGAACTGTTGATACATTTCAATTATTAAATTGATACAATTAAAATGATAATCATTATAATACATGATGACCAAAATGTGATTTCAGTTAAATAATCATTTATTTTATTTTGTGATGGTTTAAAAAGTGATAATTCACAGTTCATAATTTAAAGATAAAAAGGTAGAAATCCTTAAATGGATGTAACTCATTTCATTCATTGAAGTCTTAAGTAAGAGGTGAAGCTACTATAGTTTTCATGATTTGATGCTGCTGTTTAAGTCTTACAGACTTATATTGAGTACAGTGTGAACCGACCAGTATTCATATGTCCATGACTAAATGGTTAAAATGAGTAACTGTCTTTATTGATTTAAAATTGAAGTTAATATGGTACCATATGGAAGAGAACTAAGAGTAAAAAGAGTATTCTAACTGATTACATTCTGTACTGCTATGTGCAGATTGGTTTTTTGTATGATCCTGAAGTCTGGTTCCAAACTGGACTTGAGTTATGATGGCGAGCCAGTCCCAGTGAGTGAGAGTCGGCGGAGAGGTAGCGTTTGGATGTGGTGTGGCCAGCTGCATCGGTCTCCACACTCTGCAGTGACCTATAACTGAACTGATCCACCATCAGAGTCGCAAGTATCGAACCGAATCAGTATGGAATAACGGATTACAATAGAACTAAGGATTCCCAACCAAGGAATATAGACAGTGTGCAATTCATTACTACCCGGGTAGAATTTACTTTTTGAAAGGACAATTTAAAAAGGACATTTCTTCTATTTTGCTACTTTTGAATTTTTGCAACAGAGCTCTATTTTTATTTATTTTTGGGGGGTATTTACAATTTAAAAAGCACACTGTTCATGTGTTATTGTTTATTATTGTGCAATAAATTTGCCAGCAGTTGTTCTGTGGTCCACTAAGTACGTAACGTCTCATTGCGAGTCTCTCAATTATACAGCCAAGAACCTAGTAATCTTAATTGTTGTACTAACCTGCTATCCTACAGTAGGGGTGCTTCAGAAGGAAAGGGTTTTTTTTGTGCAAAATTACAATTATTAACAATCATTAAAAACCTATATTTGTATACCTTCCTAGCTCAACCAGGATTTTGACAACTCTGTCTTGCAAGACAAGTACTAATGCTGGGCACCACAGGAGACTGTATGGTTGTTAAGGGATTGCCAATATATTTTAGTGACAGAGCGGGAAGCAGCTAGGAAGTTGTTTGCGGTAAAATTTCATATGACGCGTTCCTGTCGTCAATGAATATTATAAAAAGAGTCAGGTGGAAAAAAATAGGACACTCCATGGGGGGTTAATGATTATGTAAAGAAAAAACAATTATATTTTCTAACTTAATTAAATATTGATTTTGTCCATTGTTGTGATCCACTACGGCCTCCAGGCCCTCGGCAATGACGTAGATCTTCAAAGGATAAATATTGTGAGTAAATAAGGTCATATCAAAATACAAAGCAACTCATTTATGTGCTCAGACTACAAAGATGGGTTTGTGAATCGAAATGGCCTTCTTCAGTTCACAATTCTAATTATTGATTATCAGACACAACACTAACAATTATAAAGAACACTAGCTATCACTTATGTTTGTCAGGTCAGCTTACTTGCTGACTGTTGTTTTTGTCTATAAGGTTTATGAACTGTTATGCAATTGAATTGCACTTGCACATTTGTTCACCAATCAGTGCTTTACCTCGGATCTGTTGTGTAGGACTAGATGTTACAATCCCCTAATGCATACTTGAGACACCTATGCGACTTAGTGGGATGGTCAAGTGAGTGAAGGCATCCTCTGGGTTATCAAGTGGGCGCCCCCCATCCTCAGTGTTTCGCTGATAGGCCCACGACACCTCCAGAGGGTTCAGCAGTGAGTCCCAGCGTCCCAGGATCACTCCCTAGATGGCATCACTCACTTGAAAGCCCAGGTGGAGTCCCTTCGCTTGACCCACAGCCACTGACTCCCCTTTTCAGCGGCTTTTGAGAGGTCTTTCACTGCCTGTCGATGGGCCTTCCCTCGCACTCCCATTTCCCTGAGGAGCCTGGATGTTGAGGTGGCCACGAATCCTCTGCAGCCTACTTCCACTGGGCGTACCCTCGCTTTCCAGCCTTGTTGTTGCGCATCGGCTGCAAGCTCAGTGTACCTCAACTTCTTGCGCTCGTAGGCCTCCTCCATTGCACTCTCCCAGGGCACCGTGAGCTCTATGATGTACACGAGCCTGAGCGAGGCTGACCACAGAACAAGATCTGGCCGCAGGTTGGTGGACGCAATCTCAACTGGGAAGCAGAGTCTCTGGCCCAGGTCTGCCAGCAGTCTCCAGTCCCGTGCCCCGCCTAGCTGTCCAGTGTCTGGTCTTGTGGGGGTGAGGTTGGCTTGACCCTCGCCCTCCCGGACAAATGTTGTTGCTTGCCAACGGGATGACGAAGGAGGAAGGGCATTGACACTTGTCCGTCGACTTTCCAGCACTGCTGCAAGACACTTTAGCACCTGGTTGTGCCGCCAGGTGTAACGGCCTTGGGTGAGGCTGGTCTTGCAGCCCACCAGGATGTGCTTCAGTGTTGCTGGACTCGGACACAGAGGGCATGTGGGGTCTTCACCATACCACTGGCTGAGGTTTTTTGGAGAAGGCAGGACATCGTAGGCAGCCCTGATGGTAAAGCTTGCCCTGAATGCCTCCATCTCCCACAGCTCTTTCCAGGAGATCTTCCTCTTCTCTACTCCTTCCCATGTCATCCACTGCCCTTGTTTTGCCTGCGCCACAGCTTGTGTGCACCTTCTTGCTTCCTCTTCCCGACGTATCTCCTGGACCACCAGCTTGCGTCTCTGAGATGGAGTGGCCTTGCTCCAGGCTGGTGTATTGGCCCCAAGGCCAAGACCACTCCTCCCCTGCAGTACTCGGCCCACAATGTCTCTGTGCCTGAGTGCTGCTTTAGCCTGCTCAGTTGCAGCCAGTGGGGTCCACTTCCTCCCAGTAGCCAGAATGGGGGCAGCTTGGGCTACAAATGGATCACTCGAATCCAGTAGCATCATCTCCAGTCTGACTTTGGCGCACTTGAACTCCTCTGAGAGACTGGAAATGGGCAGTTCTAACATTCCTTTGCCGTAGAGTCCAATACTGCTGAGGCACCTGGGAAGGCCAAGCCACTTCCTTGCATATGAGCTTACCAGTCTCTCCAGCTTTTCCACCTTAGAGAGCGGGACTTCATAGAGGGTTAGTGGCCACAATAGGCGTGGAAGTAGTCCACACTGCATGCACCAGAGCTTCAGCTTGCCAGGAAGCAGGGTTCTGTCGATGTTCTCCAGGCCGCTGGCTACCTCCTTCCTGAGCTGATCTACCTGCTCTTTGTCTTTGAGGGAGGCATCATACCAACGACCTAGGGACTTCACAGGCTTCTCGGAGACTGTTGGAATAGGTTCCTCACCAATGTGAAAGCGGTGGTGTGACAGTTTCCCCTTGTCAATAGAGATGCTTCTGGACTTGCTTGGCTTGATCTTCATGCGAGCCAGCTCGATGTTTTCTTGGAGCTTTCTCAGAAGCCGTACAGTGCAAGCCTTGGTTGTGGTGAGTGTTGTGAGGTCATCCATGTAGGCTCTGACAGGCGGCAGCCTCAGGCCAGGTCTTATTAGCTGTCCCCCAACCACCCATCGCGATGCCCGGATGATCACCTCCATGGCCATGGTGAAGGCCAGCGGGGAGATGGTGCAGCCGGCCATGATTCCCACCTCCAGGTGTTGCCATGCTGTGGTGTACTCGGCAGTTGTCACGCATAGCTGGACGTCCTGGAAGTAGGCCTTGACAAGGGTTGTGAGAGCTGCTGGGACCCTGAAGTAGTCGAAAGCTGTCTACAGTAGGTTGTGTGCTGAAGATATTAAGGATGTAACTCAATATTATGCCAATCTTACACTTCCCTTTATTTGGCACAAAGAGGTGGGCATGTTGGTCAAGCATGCTCTGATGCACACTATAGTCAACATTACAGTCATAAAATGACTAATTGTCTTGTTGATCACGCTGACATGTCAGAATAGAAATAAATAGAAGCACTCAAAATAAACAAAACAAAATAATTAAGAAAAGAAAATCCACAACATGCTTTTGTGACTTTGGGTGGTTGGTTTGGACCCCATGCAGAGAAAGATTCAGTGTACATAAAGAGAGTTTAGGAGTCTAGAGCAGAGGTCCACAAACATTTTGGTTTGTAGGGCCACACTGAGTTAAAATATTCTGTCTGGGGCTAAGCTATCTCTTTGTATATATATATACTGTATATATATATATATGTATATTTCAAAACTTTTCTGAATAAATGGGACCTAAAAAATGACATTATTGGCTTTATTTTACAAAAAATCTAACAGCACATTAAACATACATTTCTTATTGCAATCAAAGAACAATTTTGGCCTTAGATAAAATAATGAATATAGTAGACAACTTTTCTTTTGGTAGTAAGTAAGCAAACAAAGGCCCCTAATTTGGCGGCTGACGTATGCAGTAACATATTGTGTCATTTCTCATTCTGTTATTTTGTCATAATTATTGTCAGGGTTGTCCCTGACAGTTTGGTCAAGTTTTAGTTTTTTCTCTGTGTTTGTTTTATTTCCTGTCCGCACTCTTATTTTGGTTCAGTTTCCTGTTTGTCTCTCTGAGTGCTGTCCCCTCAGCTGGGGCTGATTGGCACCGGGCCACACCTGGTGCCAATCAGCCAGCTGCTATTTATACCTGCCCTGCCCTCCAGTCACTGCTGGATTATTGTCATTTATACTTGTCGTTGTAGCTCTGTCTACTTATGTCCACTCTGTTCCTGTCATAGTTCATCCTGCTCGTTTCTTGCCATGTGAGTTTTGTTTATTCGTGTCACAGTAAGTGTTTTTGTTTCTTGTCCATAGTGTAGCTTTTGTGCTAGTTTCTGTTCATAGCCAAGTTTGTTCTCCGCCTTGTGCGCGCCTTTTGTTTGTACCCTTTTGTTTGTTTTTGGTTCTAGAGTTTAATTAAATCATGTTTTCTCGCACAATGCCTGCCGCCTTCTCTGCATCTTGGGGTTCGTCACCAACAAACTCTGACAATTATGAGGGACAAGCTGTAGAAAATTGATTATTAATGTATTTATTTGTATGTATTTTCTATCTACATTTCTGTTCAAATGTAATAAACACTAGCTTATTCTTCTGTTGTTTGGATGCTTTGCATTAGTTTTGGATGATACCACAAATTTGGGTATCGATCCGATACCAAGTAGTTACAGGGTCATTCATTGGTCATATTTAAAGTCCTCATGTGTCCAGGGACATATTTCCTGCATTTGTAAACATAATATGAATTCGAAAGAAAGATTTTTGTGACTATAAAAAAAATCAATGTAATCATTGTTGTATTGACTAGACACAGCTCTTGTACTTGATATCATTACAGTGTGGATGTCAGGTGGAAATCCACACATGGCATTTGTTTACATTGAGGAGCGCCAGCTTGCTGTTAGTTGTTAGCTATTGTATCCTCCTACGGTGTGCATTGAAGAATGTTTAGCTAATCATCGTCATGCAGGGATGATACATGTAAGACACATACTTTATTTGTCACCATGGAGGAGAGGATTAGTGATTTAGAAGTAGCTAAAACACTGCTGACTGCGGATGGATGTTAGCCGCTAGCTAGCTAGCCATGTTTTAAATCACCTATTGCTGAGCGGCGCTTTCAGTGTTGTAGCTTCAGCTTTATCGTTAGTTTTTTTCATTCTCCCTTTTTGTCTACTGTCTGCTTGTAAATACTCTGTGCGTGTGCATTACCGAACAGGCTCCTCTGCTCGTAAAACCAGCAATGTCACGACGTTGTGCCATCATGCCTGTTAAAAAAAACAAAAAACGGTACAGTTTTTTTTAGAGGCAGTACCGTTTTTAATTCATTAGTACCGTGGTACTTTATTAGTACCGGTATACTGTACAACCCTAACATACAGTATATATACACACTTATGTATAATAAGTAATAATAATAATTAATTGTATTTATACAGTACTTTTCAAAAGGCACTCAAAGACGCTTACACATACTGAAATTATGTGTTGATCATCAAAGCACATACAGTATAGTAAAACAACCAGAATAAAACATAAAATGAAAAAGAGCATTGTGTTATGAGATTGAAATGGTGGGTTTTTAATAGTCTTTTTAACATTGTGGGATTATGACATGAAAAGAAAAGGGCGAGAGAAGAAAGGTGGGGGGGGGGGGGGGGAGTTACAGAGGGTGGGGGAGAAGGTACGGTCCCCCCAGGTTTGGTGTTGGGTTCTAATAGGAGTGGACAGCAGGGGATTGTTGGTGAATATTTCAAACAGAAATGTGAGGAGGTCAGAAAGGTAGAAGAGGGCCAGGTTGTGGACTGTTTTATGGTCAGGAGAAGGATTTTGAACTAGATGTGCTTCGGGATGGGTAGCCAGTGAAGTTCTTGCAGGACAGGGTGGATGTGGCCATAGCGACAGTAGTGAGTGAGGAGGTGTGCAGACAAGTTTTGGATAAGTTGAAGTTTATGGAAGACTTTGAAAGATGACCAATAAAGGATGATGTTGCAGTAATCCAGTCTGGAGGTGATGCATGCATTAATGAGTGTTTCAGCGGTCGAGAAAGAGAGGATGGGTTGGAGATGGGCAATGCTTTGAGGTGGAGGTAGGCTTTTTTAGTGTAGTGTTTGACATGATCGTCAAATGAAAAGTTATTATCAAAGATGAGGCCAAGTTTCTGGATGTGCGTGGAGGGGGAACAGGGTGAAGTTATTTAAGAATATGTTGAAATCTTTGACAGAATTGGTGAGATATTTTGGACCAATAATTATGACATCTGTTTTGCTGTAGTTGAGTTTGAGAAAGCTATCGTTCATCCAGATGTTTATGTCAGTGAGGCAGTTGGTGAGGGTGGTGTGGGTGGCAAGGGTGATGGACCGGGTTGAAATGTAGATCTGAAAGTCGTCAGCATAACAATGATAGTTGAGGCGGTATTGACGTATTATTTGTCCAAGTGGTAGTATGTACAGAGTGAAGAGGAGAGGGCCAAGTACCGAACCTTGGGAAACACCTTGGAACAGGCGATAGATGGATGATTTGCAGTTATTGATGGATATGAATTGCTGTCTTTTGGTCAGGCATGATTTAATCCAGGAGAGTGCAGTGCCAGTGATGATGAGGGTAGTTTCCAGGCATAAGAGAAGGATGGAGTGAATAATAGTGTCTAAAGCTGCAGCGAGATTCAGAAGAATGAGGAGATTGAGGTGGCCTGAGTCAGATGCGAGGAGGAGGTCATTAGTAACTCAGATGAGGGCTGTTTCAGTGCTGTGGTTAAACGGAAACTAGAATGAAATGGATCGGGGAGATTATTGATGTTGAGGTGAGATTTTGTTTGCCCTGCACATTCCAAATTTTTTGACAGAAAAGGGAGGTTGGAGATGGGTGTGACTAAGGCAGTTTTGAACTAGGGAGGAACAAAACCGGAGGTAAGGGAAGAGGTTTTTATATCAGTAATAAGTCGGGTGATGGACGAGAGGTCGTCTTTTACAAGTGATGTCGGGGTAGGATCAAGTAGACGTGGAGTTTTTTTGGATTTATTTATATGATTAACTATATTAGTTTGGGACATTGGTAGGACATGTGTTAGAGCAGGGGTGGGCAATTAATTTTTACCGGGGGCCGCATAATCAACCCGAGCACTGCTGGAGGGCCACACGACAATATTTCAATTAAATTTTGCTCAATATTATTTTTTAAATACCGTAAGATAAATAATAATGATGATAATAATAATTAATAATAATACTAATAATTTAATTTAATTTAACTTAACTTTATACAAAAGCAGATTGCTATTTATGGTTTTAGTTTTATCACTGTTTTACACAACACTTCCTGATGTATTATACAATGCAAGAATGTCCATTTCTGCACAGGGTTAATTTCTGTCACTTTATCCTGCATTATTCAATATTTTTCCCCGTCAGATTTGGACAACCATCTGTTGTTAAAAATCTTTTTTAATCAAGTTTATTTTATATTGTTTTTTATATTGGTTTTATATGTAATTATTTTTTCTTTTTATTCAGTCATTGGTGGAGCTAAGGATAATATTTGAATATTGTTTTTAATATTGTTGTGCAGCACTTTGGAAACATTTTGTTATTTAAATGTGCTATATAAATAAAGTGGATTGGATTGTCACACCTGCCAGCTTGTCCCATTTCAGTCCTAACATGTCCAAACACGCATTTACCTATGTGAACAAGTCATTACCTGTGGTTGTCTCTTTAATTGACTGCATGGCTGCCAGCTACTCCGTGATTTGAAAGTCTGCAGTTATCCCACGTAAGAAGATGAGGAGCTGGGCGGTGTCACGTACATCGCAGCTCTCATCCAATTAAAGCCAGCGAAAAACAGTCCAAGTTTCCGGGCATACAGCGCAACAGAGTCCAATAAGCACTCCTTAATAAACTCTCCGTCAGAAAACGCCTTACTTTTTCTGGCGCTTTTGTGAGACATTATGAAACTTGTCCTGACAGCTGCAACTCTGGGGGTGTGAAATATGGCAAAAAGTCCTTGTTGGGTTTGCAGTTTTACCTTCAACGCATCAGCCTCCCTTGCGCACGCTTCATCAGACAGATTCCGGTATTTTCCCTCGTGCTTCGTCATGTAGTGGCGATTCAAATTATATTCTTTAAACACAGCAACCTGTGTACCACAAATTAAGCACACAGCTTTACCTTTAATTTCTGTAAAGAAATACTTGGCAGTCCATGTCTTGTTGAAAACACGCCATTCGTCATCAACTTTTCTCTTTTCAGCGTCTCATCACTTGTCGCTGTGCACCTTCCCTCACAGGTTACACCCGGACATACGCCCATAAATAACACTTTTCAAAATAAAAGCAGCACAGTTGTATTGCGCGCACGACATAGATGTTTTTTAAACTTTATCTTGTAATTTGTGATTGCGCTGTTCAATTCACTCACAATCGCAAACGCGCATACGCCCACACGGAAGTAATACAAATAACGCTTTTCAAAACAAAAGCAGCACCGTTGTATTGCACACTCGACATAGATACTTTTTAAAATGTATTTTGTAATTTATGATTGGCCTCACGCGGGCCGGACAGGGATACACAAAGGGCCAGAGGCGGCCCACGGGCCGCAGAATGCCCAGGTCTGTGTTAGAGGCTGAGCGTTGAGGATAGGGGGAACAGGTGGTACATCATTAAGGGTGATAGTGGGGGTCAAGGTGCTGTAGATGGTTTTGATTTTGGATTGAAAGAATGACAGGAATGAATTGCATTTTCCAGTGGTGAAGGATGACGGGGAGTTGTTGATGGATTTGAGGAGATGGTTTATTGTACTGAACAGGGTCCGCGGGTTGGAGGAGTTAGAATGGAAAAGATTGGAATAGTAAGTGAACCGGGCTGTGTTTAAGGGCAGTTTTGTATGGTTAGATGAAGTCTGTATATGCTTGTTGGTGAACAGTGAGGTGAGTTTTGCCGGTAGAGTCTTTCAAATTGTCTTTTGTAGATTTTCATTTTCCGCAGCTCAGGAGTGTACCAGGGGGCAGAGTAAGTGAGGCAGATGCTTCTGGATTTTAAGGGGGCCAGGGTGTCAAGGCAGGTGAACAGTGTTTCATTATAGTAAATGATGAGATCAGATGGGTTGTTAGACTTGGGAGGAGGAGAGGATGATAGAATTGAATTTAGTTGGGTAGAGAGGGCGGATGAGGAGATGGATTTGATATTCCCAAAAGTTATCCTTTTAGCTTTGGAGATGGGGACTGGAATATGGATGTCCATGGTGATGGCCAGGTGATCAGAAATGAGGAGATTTGGACTGGAGTGTTGATGCAGGGTAAGTCCAGAGGAGCAGACGAAATCCAGGATGTGTCCATGGGTGTGGGTGGAAAAGGTGACGTGCTGAATGATACTAAATGAGTGTAGGAGTTCAAGGAAATTTCAGGCCCGTTTGTTGTTGGCTTTGTCCATGTGGTAGTTGACATCACCTAAAAGTAAGATGCATGGAGATATTTCACAGAGTTGGGTCAGGAGGTTTTTGGAGATGACAGCGGTGACGGGGGGTGGAGTGTTAGAAGGCAATGTGCTCAAATGATGGGACATGAGGGGTGGAGATGACAGTAGAGTCGATGTCCTTTTTATGGGTAAAAGCAATGCCACCGCTCCGCCCCTCTAGTCGGGGTTTTTCAATGTATGTGTTTCCAGTGGGTGTGGTCTGTTTGAGGGAGAAGTAGTCCAATTGTTTATGCCAGGTTTCAGTGAGACCGAGGAAATCCAGGTTATTGTCAGTGATGAATTGATGTAGGATGGAAGATTTTTTATTCAGGGAGCAGGTGTTGAGTAGTGCAAAATGAAGTTTGTGATGCTTGGTGAACGGGGGTGAGGAGTGGGAAATAGGGCGGAGATATGACGTGTGCCGCCTGGTTTTAACATGATGGAATAAAGTGTGAGGACGACAGGACCAGAATGAGGGGATGGGCTGATGGGACAGACAGATAGAAACAAAGGGTTGCTGTGGTACCATGGTGGGATTGGTTTTACAGTACAGTGATAAAGATATAGGTGTTATTAGTCAATCAGCTGATGTTTGCACACTGTATTGTATGATTGTATTGATTTGAGGATATGTGAGCCAAGTTTATTTGGGTGAAGTCCATCACTGTTAAAAAAGGAGGATTTATTCCAGAATAAATTGCAATTATCAAAAAAAGTGACCATAAAGGTCCTGCAGGTGGCCTGGAGCCACGTGTGGTGGCTAAGGAGCCTGCTAAAATTAAAACTAAAACCATGTCCACAATTAAGGGTTTGAAGGGGACCTGATATGTCAATGGAAAGTACGGTGTTTTTTAGCGAGTTAAAGAGAAGGTTGATATAAACTTTTGTAATTTGAGATTGAGTGTTGCGTCATTTGAGCCGATGTGGATGATTATTTTCTTGATTTCGGATGGGAGAGATGGAAGGAGGTTTTTGAGCTTGTTCAATGTCAGGCACAGTGGGACCAGGATAACAGTGGATGATTGCATTTGCAAATGTAATGTTTTTGGTTAATGAATCGCCGATGATCGCCATAGTTGGGCCGAAAAGTGGCTTTGGTGCAGGTGGATGACGCTCAACAATGGTACGTTGCTTTCCAGCAGGTGGCGCTGATTCCCAAGATTGCATGCAGGATGTAGGGGCGGGGGGAAAGACCGCTGGCGCAGACAGGTGCATGGGGGACCCTCACGGGAAGGTAGAGAGGTGACGGTGTCTTCAGGTGCCGTGGATTTTGCTGAGGTGGGTCCAGGATGGTTAGAACCCTATGTGCTTTTCCAAAGGACAGCCTTCTTCAGCAGGCAATTGGGAGCTGAGGAGGAAGGCTTACATATACACAGATATACATATATATATATATATATATATATATATATATATATATATATATATATATATATATATATATATATATATATATATATATACGCACACATATATACAGTATACATACAAATATATTTTTTCCAAGATGGCGGCGCTTTAAGGCAGCGGCTTCTTGCGAGCGCTCCTGGAAGTGTAGACCGATTTGGCAAAAATACCCCTCAATTCAGTCAATTTCATGGCTGGCTCACAGCGTGTTCACTCCGTGATCACTTACGACCGACTTACGATTCTGGATGTGGAGAGATCGGGCCATTTTGGGCTGAAAGATGCGTGTACGGTGGACCTACTCGCTAGCTTGGGAATTCTTCGCGAGCTACATCCAGCAGTGGCCTTTGAAGCAGCGGCGTCCACTACCAGCGGAGACCGTCAACGAAAGAGACGTAAGCGATGCGCTCGGAAGCAGAAGCGGGGGTGTCGGGCGGGGCTAACAACAAAGCTAAATGCGTTGTTGTTAGCGGGGCTAACGAAAAAGCTAAATGCTAATCCACAAAGAAGCGCTAATAAGGAGTCTGTTAAGCTAGAACTAGCCAGCGCCAGGCTGGATAATCCCTGCACACATAGCAATTCTCTTAGAATAATATACAACTCACATAATGTTTTTTCTGCGTCAGAGGTGGACATGCATTTTACTGAGGTGGCAAACAATCTAAAAATTCCTGTCATATCAATTCCTAGATATGGTCGAAATTATTTAAAGTGCACTACGCATAATAAACGTAACATTATTAATATTGCTACTACGGATACTTTCAACAAAAACTCCTCAAAACAGCCCACTACCTATAATATGGGCTTTTTAAACATAAGGTCATTGTCTTCCAAAACGTTATTAGTTAATGAAGTCATCAGAGACAACAATCTTGATGTCGTTGGTCTAGCCGAGACCTGGCTCAAACCAGACGAATTTTTTGCGCTGGGTGAGGCGTCTCCTCCTGGCTATACGGGAACGCATATTGCCCGCCCCATTAAAAGGGGTCGGGGTGTTGCACTAATATACAACAAAAACTTTAGCCTTACCTCGGACCTAAATAATAAATATAACTCGTTTGAGGTGCTTACTGTGAGGTTTGTCACACCGCTGCCTCTGCACCTGGCTGTCATCTACCGCCCCCCAGGGCCCTATTCGGACTTTATCAATGAATTTTCAGAGTTCGTTGCTGATCTAGTGACGCACGCCGACAATATAATCATAATGGGAGACTTTAACATCCATATGAATACCCCATCGGACCCTCCATGCGTGGCGCTCCAGACTATAATTGATAGCTGTGGTCTTACACAAATAATAAATGAACCCACGCATCGCAACGGTAATCAATCAATCAATCAATCAATGTTTATTTATATAGCCCTAAATCACAAGTGTCTCAAAGGGCTGTACAAGCCACAACGACATCCTCGGTACAGAGCCCACATACGGGCAAGGAAAAACTCACCCCAGTGGGACGTCGGTGAATGACTATGAGAAACCTTGGAGAGGACCGCATATGTGGGTAACCCCCCCCCTCTAGGGGAGACCGAAAGCAACGGATGTCGAGTGGGTCTGACATAACATTGTGAAAGTCCAGTCCACAGTGGATCCAACACATCAGCGGGAGTCCAGTCCACAGCGGGGCCAACAGGAAACCATCCCGAGCGGAGACGATAGATCTAGTGCTTGTCAGGGGTGTCACCACCTCTAAAGTTACGATACTCCCGTACACTAAAGTAATGTCCGATCATTACCTTATAAAATTCGAAGTTCTGACTCATTGTCAACAAACTAATAATAATAATAATAACTACTATAGCAGCCGCAACATTAATGCGGCCGCAACGACGACTCTTACTGACCTACTGCCTTCGGTAATGGCACCATTCCCAAATTATGTGGGCTCTATTGATAACCTCACTAACAGCTTTAACGACGCCCTGCGCGACACCATTGATAGTGTAGCACCGCTAAAGCTAAAAAGGGCCCCTAAAAGGCATACCCCATGGTTTACAGAAGAAACTAAAGCCCAGAAATTATCATGTAGAAAGCTGGAACGCAAATGGCGTGCGACTAAACTTGAGGTTTTCCATCAAGCATGGAGTGATAGTTTAATAACTTATAAACGCATGCTTACCTCAGCTAAAGCTAAATATTACTCAAATCTCATCCACCTCAACAAAAATTATCCTAAATTTTTGTTTAGTACAGTAGCATCGCTAACCCAACAAGGGACTCCTCCCAGTAGCTCCACCCACTCAGCAGATGACTTTATGAATTTCTTTAATAAGAAAATTGAAGTCATTAGAAAAGAGTTTAAAGACAATGCATCTCAGCTACAACTGGGTTCTATTAACACAAATACGACTGTATATACGACGGACACTGCCCTCCAAAATAGTTTCTCTCTCTTTGATGAAAAAAACATTGGAGGAATTGTTAAAATGTGTAAATGGGACAAAACAAACAACATGTTTACTTGACCCAATTCCTGGGAAACTTATCAAGGAGCTTTTTGTTTTATTAGGTCCATCAGTGTTAAATATTATAAACTTATCACTTTCCTCTTGTACTGTTCCCCTAGCATTCAAAAAAGCGGTTATTCATCCTCTACTCAAAAGACCTAACCTCGATCCTGACCTCATGGTGAACTACCGGCCGGTGTCCCAACTTCCGTTTATCTCGAAAATTCTCGAAAAAATTGTCGCACAGCAGCTAAATGAACACTTAGCGTCTAACAATCTCTGTGAACCTTTTCAATCCGGTTTCAGGGCAAATCACTCTACGGAGACAGCCCTCGCAAAAATGACTAATGATCTATTGCTAACGATGGATTCTGATGCGTCATCTATGTTGCTGCTTCTTGATCTTAGCGCCGCTTTCGATACTGTTGGTCATAATATTTTATTAGAGCGTATCAAAACGCGTATTGGGATGTCAGACTTAGCCTTGTCTTGGTTTAACTCTTATCTTACTGACAGGATGCAGTGTGTCTCCCATAACAATGTGACATCGGACTATGTTAAGGTAACGTGCGGAGTTCCCCAGGGTTCGGTTCTTGGCCCTGCACTCTTTAGTATTTACATGCTGCCGCTAGGTGACATCATACGCAAATACGGTGTTAGCTTTCACTGTTATGCGGATGACACCCAACTCTACATGCCCCTAAAGTTGACCAACACGCCGGATTGTAGTCAGCTGGAGGCGTGTCTTAATGAAATTAAACAATGGATGTCCGCTAACTTTTTGCAACTCAACGCTAAGAAAACGGAAATGCTGATTATCGGTCCTGCTCAACACCGACATCTATTTAATAATACCACCTTAACATTTGACAACCAAACAATTAAACAAGGCGACTCGGTAAAGAATCTGGGTATTATCTTCGACCCAACTCTCTCGTTTGAGTCGCACATTAAGAGTGTTACTAAAACGGCCTTCTTTCATCTCCGTAATATCGCTAAAATTCGTTCCATTTTGTCCACAAGCGATGCTGATATCATTATCCATGCGTTCGTTACATCTCGTCTCGATTACTGTAAAGTTTTATTTTCGGGCCTCCCTATGTCTAGCATTAAAAGATTACAGATGGTACAAAATGCAGCTGCTAGACTTTTGACAAAAACAAGAATGTTTGATCATATTACGCCTATACTGGCTCACTTGCACTGGCTTCCTGTGCACCTAAGATGCGACTTTAAGGTTTTACTACTTACGTATAAAATACTACACGGTCAAGCTCCTGCCTATCTTGCCGATTGTATTGTACCATATGTCCCGGCAAGAAATCTGCGTTCAAAGAACTCCGGCTTATTAGTGATTCCCAGAGCCCAAAAAAAGTCTGTGGGCTATAGAGCGTTTTCTATTCGGGCTCCAATATTATGGAATGCCCTCCCGGTAAAAGTTAGAGATGCTACCTCAGTAGAAGCATTTAGGTCTCATCTTAAAACTCATTTGTATACTCTAGCCTTTAAATAGACTCCCTTTTTTGACCAGTTGATCTGCCGTTTCTTTTCTTTTCTTTTCTACTCTGCTCCGGGGTGGACCGCTAGCCTGTTCATCAGATGGGGACATCTCTACGCTGCTGACCCGTCTCCGCTCGGGATGGTTCCTGCTGGCCCCACCATGGACTGGACTTTCGCTGATGTGTTGGACTTTCACAATATTATGTCAGACCCACTCGACATCCATTGCTTTCGGTCTCCCTAGAGGGGGCGGGGGGTTACCCACATATGCGGTCCTCTCCAAGGTTTCTCATAGTCATTCACATTGACGTCCCACTGGGGTGAGTTTTCCTTGCCCGTATGTGGGCTCTGTACCGAGGATGTCGTTGTGGCTTGTACAGCCCTTTGAGACACTTGTGATTTAGGGCTATATAAATAAACATTGATTGATTGATTGATATACATACATATATACGTACATATATACATACTGTATGTATATATGTTTGTATGTTTTACATACAAACATTTGTACACATATATATATATATATATACATATACACATATGTATACACAAATACACATATACTGTTGCATAAAAGTTCACTTATTGCCAGTCAGCTGCAAGTGTGTGTATTCCGCAAGGACAGAACACGGAACGTAACAGCTTGCTCACCCACATGCACCTGTCAGTACAAACTCTGCGGCAATGGTGCCCAAGCTATGGCTGGTAGGCTGCAAATGTCCCACCAGTGTCCTCAATGTGGCCCGTGGAAAGTCTCAAAATATATTATAACAATAAAAATATTGTTTTGATAACAATACAGTTAGTCCTCTTCAGGCAAAGGTGAGTAATGTCAGTCAATGACGATGTGTATTATGTTACACATTTAAGTGCGTAACATCAATTTACTGTAATTTTCGATCGATTAGCCGCTACGGTCCAAATGCTTTGAATCATGTGCTTCATACAGTGTTGCGGCTAATCTAACTGCACTTTCATTCCCTCAGATGTCTTCCCTGCGTTAAGGCCAATACATTAGGAACACCAGTAACACCATTTCTCCTATTTTCCCTCGGTTAAATACTACTTAAAATACTGGTATAATGGAAAGACAAGTTGGACCACGAACAGGTTTAATCCAGCCCGTGGCTTGCAAATTGAGTTTGCGAAGTATGAAAGTGCGCTGCAATTTTTTAATGAAAGAAAATGCTGTTCTAAATGTGTCCACTGGATGTCGCAGTAGCAATACCAGTGTAACCCACATCACACTGTTTAAAGATGACATGTCAGCTGACTTTAAGCGACCTCTGGATTGGCTGCCGTCACTCCAATCAGTGAGTGTGCAAGCAAACAGCTGATCCTGTTGTGACTGGCGGCAGACTAATGAACCTTCTTTAATTGTACTCAGCAGATAAAATAACAAAACAGTGACATGCAAAGACTTAAGTCAACATGACCATCATCTTTGTAGTTATAGTTCCATGCAGCGCTCGCAATTGGTTAACGGCACAATGTGCACACTGAACTCCATTGTAAAAATGTGTGTTTCTACAGTTGTTCTTTGTTCTATTTTATTTTATGCTTAAATCTACTATGTTCACATTGGTTAAGATTGTAGTTATGCTACCTTTACTTTGGCTCTTATGGTGTAATTTGTTTGACAATTGTTTTGATATATTATAATTGTAATGTTTGAATGATGATAAATGAATGTGTTGTGGCAGTTGTGGATGTGGCGGTTAAAGGAAACACATGGTTTGCTTTTCCAAACACGTTTTTAATGGTGAACAGCCAACATAAGAATGCTAAACAGGAAGTGCTTTAAGTTTAATGGCTTTGTAAAAACATGGAGACAATGCATAAGTTAATTGCGGCTCCTGAGCTAAAATGAGTTGGACACCCCTTATCTATACTGAAGGGATTATCATATATATCTGATTTATAACACTAAAATACTTACACAATTAGCAAGTAAATAGCTGTAAGGTAACCTGTGATAAAAGCAGCACAATCTGTGCATATTTTATTTTTCATTTATTAGTGTTTGCCAGTGACGTGCAGTCACTAGAGGCAGGTGCCATCATGGAAAGAAAAACAATGTACAAAGAAAAAAAAATAATTAAATTGTTATATGTATCCAGTGATTATACTATAAAGTTATTTTCCAATTAACTTCACCAGTTTTAGATTATTTTTATTCAAAATCGCTGAATTTTCACATTTGCCTTTCAAATACTGAGAAGAGACTTGCTGTGATCAGCAGCCAGTTGAGGCACATCACTCAGTTGTGCCTCAACATGGATTGCGGACTTGGCTAACTGTTGGCCTGCTGTGCAGGGAGACCTTTTTTCTATATGAACTATATTATACATTTCCATAGTTTAGTTAGCTGAGGTATATAATGTACAGTGTATTTTGTCAACAACTGTATGTGTGTAAAGTATTTCTTGTGCTGAGCAATCATAAAACTGCTGCGAAGACGCACTGTGAGGCTCGCAGTAATCCCGCCTCCTGGTGGTAGAGAATGCACCCCGCCGTAGAATGCACCCCGTGACGGGAGTGTTATATCAACTAAAGCCCACACTTAAACTTTCCACGTGCAAGATTGAATCTATTTAAAAAAGTTATTTAATAAGAAGCCAAAAAGTGCAAAAACAATAATGTTCATGTTGGAGGAGTTGTGAATGACAGGGCCACAACATTAGGTACACCTGCAGACTGCAGCACGGATTTCATATTTCATTCATTTACAACTCCTCCAACACGAACATTATTGTTTTTGCACTTTTTGGCTTCTTATTGAGCTGCTGCATTTTTTGGTTGGGTTGTTTTTTTCTTTTGAGTAACTTCTACATTTCTAAAAGGGGAGGAATGTAATAGAGTGATCTATGTGTGTCTGTTGCCATCTCCTGGTTAATGTTGGCTATAGCGTACTGGGGTTACTTTTTGGTTGGCCAACGATTTACGTGGTGTTGCGCACCTGACGTCAAGTGTGTTGAGTCTGTTCTGAAGTCTACAGTAAAGACACGTACTTTATCACCTCGCCTGCTTATTGCCTCCAACCCAATATATTACATAAAAGTAAGACCATAATAATGTTTTTTTTATTAAATGTGCTTTTTTGTGTCCTACAGTTTGTATGTGTAAAGTTAAAGTTAAGTTAAAGTACCAATGATTGTCACACACACACTAGGTGTGGTGAAATTTGTCCTCTGCATTTGACCCTCCCCCTGGGAGGTGGGGAGCAGTGGGCAGCAGCGGCGCCACGCCCGGGAATCATTTTTGGTGATTTAACCCCCAATTCCAACCCTTGAAGCTGAGTGCCAAGCAGAGAAGAATGATGGTATGAGCTTTTAAACATAACCCGTTAACTGCTGCCAATCAAATGGTGAATAAGATACTCTTTAGGGTTCATATGTTTGTAAATCTGACTGTGATGAAGTCAGTGCCTCACCAGCCATGAACCTCATCGCACGTCACTGGTGTTTGCAGAGTCTGCTTATCCATCCATTTTCTTCTGCTTGTCCCTTTCGGGGTCATGGGGGTGGTTGGAGCCTATCCCAGCTGCACTCGGGTGGAAGGCGGTGTACACCTTGGACAAGTCGTCACCTCATCGCAGGGCCAACACAGATAGACGAACAACATTCACATTCACACACTAGGGCCAATTTTGTGTTGCCAATCAGCCTATCCCCAGATGCATTTACGGTTCCTCATGAAGCAAAACAAAAGGGCTCTTTTGTAAAAAAACAACAAAAAAAACAATTTAGTAATCTCTGCAGGGAAAAATGTGGTTAAAACAGAGACACAGACTTGGGTTATGTGCTGGTTATATCTTTCACATTACAAAATACTGAAATGGGCAGCATAAAGCACAGTTTTAAAAGGACAACAAAAAATGGAAATATGATACTACAGTAGCAGTAGTGAATTATTTTTACACACTACTTGTATCAATAATCAATAGACTGTGTTCTAAAATTCTGACAGAGTAAGCCACAGTGAGTGTATTACTATAACATGTCAAAGTATTCCATCAAAGCTCTTAATTGGAAGATGTCCTTGTGTGAGAATGTGGTGGATTTGTATTCACACTAAGACCGTCCACCACATTAATCAATTCTCTGCATGACAAAATAGAGTCCTAATTAAGTCATTTGGGATATCATCCCTGTGCTATGTAGTCCACTATCATTGAAGTTCCTAGCAGTACATTTATCTGATCATAGGTCATGGGTCTAATCAATCAATCAATCAATCAATGTTTATTTATATATCCCTAAATCACAAGTGTCTCAAAGGGCTGTACAAGCCACAACGACATCCTCGGTACAGAGCCCACATACGGGCAAGAAAAACTCACCCCAGTGGGACGTCAATGTGAATGACTATGAGAAACCTTGGAGAGGACCGTACATGAATGTACATGTATGAATTACATTTACTGTTTGGCGTTGACATAATTTTTCGTTTGGCATTTAGAATTGTATCTACATCAGTTTACAACTATAAACTGGGACCTTGAGGGGATTTGGAAAGACCAAAATGACATTGTGATTTTTTTTTAAAACTCCTTAAATTATAACTAGTTGTGACAAGTACACAATTTTGTGTA